>NW_026941628.1:0-13275 GCF_032062105.1 Saccostrea cuccullata
AATCCAATTATACACAGAATGAATTAATCCAATGCACACCGGACTGCAGCATGTTCTAATGCTATTCCATTCGGCAAACCTTCGTGCCGTCGATTCCGTCACCTTATCAGATGAAGTGGGAATTGGCCGAGGTGTGCCGAATGGAGTTTAATCTAAAAATATGATAATGGGTGACGCAACGTGATGTGATGTAGAATTTACATGTTAACATGTATAGTACAAGAACAAATTTTAAATTAATTCATAACAAACGATGTTTTAACAAAACTGTTCAATCTAGCCTATTCCAAAAAGTATGTGCTGTGTGATTGTGGTGTCGAGGGGGGATTAGTAAAATTTAAAAAGGTCCTGTTATGAGCAAAAAATTTATCAAAATCTAATTTACATCATTAATAGAATTCAAACTGGCATATAATGAATTAAGCATGTAAAATAGATATAAGAGGTTCTGAGTTATAGGTCACAGCTGGGAGAATTTCATACTCAATTTGATGAATACATGTAAATTATATAGAATTATTTTTGACTTTTTCCTTGGAAAGCCGCCCAATATGTAGAAGCGTGTATTTAGAGGCAAACACCTTAGTGCGGGTATTACTGTCTCATGACAGCATCTATTTTTTTTTTTTTTGATAACTTAAATTTAAGAATAAATAGGAGCATGACTAATAGAATACGTTTGTCTATTTATAGGCTACGCAACACATTCATCGTTGGATGAAAATGTTGCAGTGATACAATTTGGAACAGAATTAAATATCTGCAATATTTTACGAATAACTATGCTTCCTTGATGCGATTACTAGGTTAGAAAATGTCATTTTTTTTAATCTGCTTAGATGTTTTTGACTTTTCGTCATGATAATTCGGTAATAAAACTTCAATGATTTTTAATTACTTTAATTAAATCTGTTGTAATTTATTAAAATTTACAGATGATTTATCATGTTCTGGGCCGTCGCCAATGATAGAAGGCTTCCTATTAGCCATTCCTGCCTTGGAAAATGGACGTATGTCTCCTTTAAAAATTAATATTGATATTGGTAATTGTTTTATCTAAACAATTAAAAAATCAAACTTATTATTCACAAATGCATTTGATTAATCAAGTGCATGAAATATATGCAGATAACGAACAGTTTTCAAGCTCAAAAGTCCATCAACCAATACAAAATAGGAGCAAAGCAAACACGAACCTCAAAAACATCAGAGGTGGGATCAGGTGTCAAGGAGGAGTGAGCATCTCCCCCCGACCAGCCTTTTCCGCTGTGAACCACCTATCACCATCGTGAAAACACTGTTTTAACAAGGAAATTCTGTTTCGTATTTAGAAAAAATCTAACGTCACAATGAAGAACATTGAGATAACGAACAGTTTTCAATATCAAAGTCCATAAAACAATACAAAAATTGGAGCAGAGCAAACACGGACCTCCAAAACACAGAGGTGGGATCATGGAGAAGTGAACAATGATTTCTTTTTATCCTTTTTTATAGAGCGGTCTACCAAAATCGGTCCCTTTAACTGTAGAGCAAGAGTGATACTTATTTCTGATGGCAAAGCTACTTCCTCGACCGACTCAGACTCAGAATATCGTGTTTCTGAAAATGAAGAAGATCAGGTTACAAAACGATATTTTTTTTCTAAACGTAAATTCAATCAAATATTAAATATAATGATATAAAATATCATTTGATATTCATTTCTTCACACATCTTTTTGATTTTGAATGTTGTTTTTTTTTCAGAATATTCAACTTTTGGATTTAGTAGGCAAGTAGGAATAACAAATCCAATTACGTGCGTACCTGTCGGAAATGATCCAAATATTGTATGTTTATGCTCGGTTTTACAACGCATATCCACAAAACAAACTATTTCTAACTAATAACAAAGATCATATATTAATTGTTTGATTGAAATATGATGATTCAACTTATTTGTATTAGCTCGATTGATATATTAATTATTATAATTGTTAAGAGCTGAGTCGGCAATATTTCATCTATATTTTGGCGATTAAATTAAATGAATATGATCATTTTTTTAAATATACATGTATGGTTTCTCTGGTGGCCCCGAATGAGCATATCATTTTTCGAAAACCAGAGAAACGATCTTTTACGTGGACAAAGGTGTTGTAATCCTTGACACAGGGTATATTAGCTCGAAACAATCTTTATTCATAAAGTGTAAACACTAATATGACATATAAGTCAACACTGTATACTGAACAAATACATAATTCTTATATCATTTATAGTGCCTACTGGGATCTATTGCCTATGCATCTAAAGATGGAAAAATTTAATTATGAAGAAGTCACACAAATTGAAAAATATTCATTAAACATGGTAAAGTAGCCTTAAATCATTCAAATGTTTACTCTGTTTATCTGTTTTTATTTTGCACACGTGGAATTTTGTTTCATTCTATTCCTCACAACATTAATTTTTTTTTTTTTTTTTTTTTTTTTTTTTTTTTTTATAGATTTTATTTCCCAGACCTATGCTATAACAGAAGAATTCCCTACTCAAATATTTATGGCAGTTGCCAGGGATGGGGCCCACAAAACCCCTTAAATACATTTACAAAAATTAATTCTATATCACCTGCGGATATTTTTGATATTGTAAGACAAATAGCGTACATAAGTAATAATAGTTACATTGTTTTTTATAAACAAATAATGTTTATTTTAGAATGTTTTTTATATATCTAAAAAAAAATTTAAAACATTATTATATTAATTTTACAATCAATATAAAAGAGGAGTATATGAATACATTCCCATTGCTGTCTAAAGGGGAATCACATACACTGCTAGTCCTTTGGTTCCCCTTCAGGACACGGGGGGACTGAAACTGCCAGTAGCGGGAATTATTAAACTTATAAAACTAAATTCTAAATGTATTATTGATATACATCTATGTATTTGCATACAAATACAATTTACAGTAATTTTGTAAACTTATCAATAATATCAACATTAAGTGAATAATTAAACATTTAATTACTTTGCACCAAAATACTGTGGATTTTTTATATGATGTAAAATATTATATTCAGTTTCATCAAGTTTTTCTATTCTACAGAACATTTTGTATTTATATATCTTTAATGAATAAAGGAAATAAAATTATTCAAAAAATATGTTTTCTTATTACATTCAAGTAAAAACCAATAATAATGTCTTTTCCCTTAATTTTAATTTTCAACACAGTGGAAGCTATATCCCAGATATATTTAACATTTCTACATTCAAAAATAAGATGTTGCATGTCTTTACAACAGAACAGATAAACACTTATTATTTTTTTTCCCTTTTTCCATAATTTTTACAACAAAAAATTGTTAAATTTTAATTAAATCTGCAATATTTTTATCTACAGCTACTTTAATCTTTTGCTGATAAATAGATTTCCACATTTCTTGATTAACATTGAATGTTTCTCCAAGTAAACGCTGATGTTTTGGCGGAGAAAATTTCTTACTCAAAAGGACATTATAAAAAAAATACATTCTTACTTTCAATCTTACAATAGTTTCCATGAAAATTAAAATACCTTTTGTTCTTTATACAGTTAATTTTTCCAAACCGGCTACCGCCGGGTTTCCCTAAAATTTGGCCGGATTAGACAGAATCCGGATCAGGGAAAAAAGCAGGAAAATATCAATTTCGAAAATTTTCGTTGTTTATTTACAAGTACATCATATACATATCATAAATAAAATCAAATGATGAAATCAATTACTATTTTTGGGGTCTAGAAATTATAAAATAGTCTCACATGACGACTTTTTTTCTTATTTGTTCACGAAGTTTGAAAGTCGGGTGAAAGTTTTCCCCAATCAAAATATACAGGCACGCTAAAATTTGGCCACAAGTATCAAGCGGACCGGGTTTCGCTTTAAAACCTCATTAATGTATTGACAGTAATGCACAATTATTTACGATTTGCTAATTATTATATTGAACTTTTAATTTTATGTAAAAATTTACGTTTCCCCCACAGTGTCATGGCGCCATTTTGAATGCGTTCGATTTTCATCCCGATTTATATTTTGATTTGTAAATCGCTACATATATTTTTGTGTTTATGTTATTATGTGGTAAAAGGAGTTAAAACAAAGTTAATTTTTTTTTAATTGTAATTTAATCATATAATATATTTTTCAAGTGGACTGTGTCACCGCCGCATTTCACCGAGTTCGTCTCATGGCACTAATAATCATGCTAATGTAAACAAAATTTATCACATTCCCCACGAAAGGTGTTAATTGCTTTGAAGTAACTCAGGTGTGGCCGGATTGGGGGGAATAATTACCGTTAATTATGAGCAGTAGGGACCAGTATGGCCGTTCGGAATAAAAATAAAAGTATCCGGACTACACAGAATTTTTTACAATGAATTTGTTAAAGAAGTGCATGGGACTAAAATTTACGGACGGAATGGACAAAAGTCCGGAGTACTCAAGTCCGGTTAGACAAATTTTACTGTTTAATAAATTTAAGTTGTTGATATCCATTTTTTTCTCTAATATATTTAAAAACAGAGTAAATTATTTTATATTCACACAATATATTTGACTTTTTTTGAATTTCTTCTCCTATATTTCCGATAGTTTTTAAAAACCCGCATCTGAAAACAGGTCTTTTACATATTTTATATTTTTAACCCAGTGTTTAAAGAATATCGTTTTCCCCTTTAAAAAAAAAGAGTCTATTATTCCATATTGGTTTTGTAGAATTTCGTTTATATTATCCTTTTTAAGTCAGGAAGTTTTTTACATTGATTAAAATAAATAAAAATTTCTTTATAAAACAATGGGAATTTTTAAATGGGTCAAAGTCGTTTATACCACTGCTGTTGGTTTTTAATTTTTTCAAAATTTACATTATATGTCTCTAATAAATTCTCAAGGGAGAGTGTAAAGAGTTGTGATCAGCATTATTTTAAGGCGTGGTTCCAAGCAGCTTTTAATGCTTAAACTTTGTAAGTACGTAGATATAAGGGGTCCCGCTAGCGCGGAAGATTCTGATTGGCTGGGGAAAATCACATGATTTGATTGGTTGAGGGGAAAGGGGGGTAACTGAGTGCAGTCCTAAACCCCAACTAACCCTACCCCCAACCCTAACCCTAGCCCCTTAACCCTAACTAACCCTAACCCTAACCCCCTAACCCTAACCCTAACTAACCCTAGTCCCCTAACCCTAACTAACCCTAGCCCTAACTAACCCTAACCCTAACTAACCCTAACCCTAACCGTAACCCCCTAACCCTAACTAACCCTAACCCCCTAACTAACCCTAACCTATTCCCCCTTAAATACTGGAGTTGTTTACACTGTTTACATTGGTACGTTGGTACTACGTTTTTTGTTTATGCTGACTATACAGGTAAATGCGCCGTGTGCAAAACATTGCAAGAATGTGATTATGACGTCACGCTTCACAGTCTAGACAGTCCTATAACCGGTTTGAACTGGTTTTACTGAAAACAAAAACACACACAAGACAGATTAGAACACAGATTTTATTCACAATGAAAAATACAAAAATGATTTTAATTTCCACTGTATCTGCCAAATTTTCGGGGGCAATCTGGGGCCCAATGTCCTAACTTTTTGCAGATATAGCATGGATCCATCTGTTTCTTACTCTCCCTGATCCGCCCTGGGTCCCTTCTTCTTTTTCCTGGTCAGTCCTTCCTCCTTTCATTTTACTGATGTAAATTATCAGATGATTCAGCTGGTTTCGAACATCACTCACCTTGTTGTTCATATCATTCATCTTGTTCTCCAGATCAGACAGCATTCCGTCCAGAGTGGTGTTTAAGTGGTTTTCAACATCACTCAACTTGTTATTCATCTTGTTCTCAAAAGCGGACAGCATGTTTTCAATTCCATCCAAAGTGGTGTTTAAGATGCTCATATCTTCTTCTTTATTCATGTCCTCAGGAAAATTAACCATGTCCAAATTCAAATCCAATTCCACTGCATCCTTTATTATCTCTGTCATGGGAGCTCCTACATATCCTTCAGGTGTCACATAATACTGGGAATTTTCTGAAGTATTCATCCTTGCTTTCTTTTTTTCACCTGTGTCCAGTTCGAAGTGCTCACGCAGAATGATCATCAAATTTTACAGTTTTTTAGTTTATATACCTGCTATGAGCCGTGTGCACCTTTTTACCTGGGCTTTATATACCTGTTCCATCATCTATAAAGGAGCCGTGTGCAAAAAACTGAGGGTCGTGTGCAAAAGAAATATACGTTTTACCTGTGTTTTCTTATATACCTGTTTGCACCCTCTATAAAGTGCCGTGTGCAAAAAGTACGATAAACTTACCTATGCATTGTGACGTCATCCACTGTATAAATACAATGTGATTATGACGTCACACTTTTTTCATTTACAGTCTAGACAGCCTATAGTCTAGCCAGCCTAACCAGTTTGAACTGAATTTTTTTACTGAAAGACAATAACAAATAACACACAATACAAAAAACATGTGTGTGTTATGTCTGTCAAGTTATAACACCAGGTCACTTTTTAAAAAAACTTAGAATTTCTTTTTAAATTTTTTAAACTTTTTTTTAAAATTAACTTTAAATTTTTTATCTTTTAACTTTTTTAAAATAACTTTAAATTTTTTTTTTTTTTTATAAATTTTTTTTTTTTTGGGAAACTCCCCTTATAGTTTTTAAGAAATAAAATTTAAAAAAAATCATGTAATACCAGAATCAGAATCAGTTTATTCGCTCAAACCATACAGCATGGTACATGAGGAACATAAAGTATATACAATGTCTATAATGTCGTCAGAGGTACATTAGTATAAATATACACACATATAAATAATTAATATAAATATATATACGTAAATAAATGTTTTACAACTGCATGTAGAGAGGATGTACATATAGTACATGTAATAATAAAGTATATGAAAAAAGAAAATCCCGGGAACCTTAAGAAGGACAGACAGTCTCAAATATTTTTGAAATAAATGTACATAGTTTTTGTAAAGATTGTATATTTGAATTGGCCATGGTTATAAAACTTAACAACATTTGGTCTGGTGCAGTAACTTTTGTGAAAAAATTTTTTTCTTATCTCTGAAAAAGCTGTACACTCTAAAATGTAGTGGTATTCATGCCTATCTTTCCATTGTTACAAACTAAACATACTCTATCATTTAATGGGGTGCCACACCACCTCCCTGTTTCGACAGGTAGATGATGATTTGAGGTACGCATTTTCATCAATAGCTTTCTTTGTTTTGGGCGTAAATTTTTAATGTAGCTTTCAAATCCGAAATTGGTTTTAAAAATTCTGTAAATCTGGCCTTTGGAAGAACTATTTATTCATTTGACCATTTTTGAATGAACTGGTCTTTTAAATTCTGTTTTATAATAGCACTTAGCCATTTAGCATTGACAACACCTTGCTCATTCCATATAAATGAAAGTCCACAATTATTTAGAATTTTTTGAATACATTCAATCCATTGACATTTAATACCATCGTTACTTAATTGGTTATACATATACTTGTACACAATATTGACAATTTTATCTTCTGCACATGTAAACATTTTTTGACCAGTAAGTAATCATTCTCGTAAAAACATTGATGTAAAAAGGGAATTTCCATTTTCTCCGTAAATCATGTAATTTGGTGTAGAACTTTTCAAATTAAATATAGTTTTTAAGAATTTTAAATGAACACGTTAAATTTATTTCCATTTTTTCATCCCCATATTCCATCCTAGATAAGATGGGTGTGCTTTTTATCAAAAAGTCAACTGCATTGTGGTAAATTAAATTTCTAATTTTTTTTCCCCCCTACTTTGCTTTTGCTTGTTAAAAAATTTTCTTGTTTAAATTAATTTCTTGTAATAAATTTCCAATATTTAAATTTTTTAAATTTTTTCAATATTTTGGGTATTTAATAAAATTTTCCTTTTAACTTCCCCCTTTGGAAAAACCATGACTTTTGTTTATCAACGTTCACATTAAGTTTCCATTGAGTACAATAAGTATAGAATTCATTCAATGCCTTTTGTAAATATAGCAGATTCTGCCAAAATAACAGTGTCATCAGCATAAAATAAAATCAAAAGTTTTAAATGTAGTAATAATTCATCTTCAATTTCTTTACTAATAGTTTGTAATCCGACTATGTCCTTTTCTACCAAAAATTCTTCAAGATCGTTTATGTACAAAGAAAAAAAAAAAGGTGACAGATTTTCGCCTTTCCCCCACATTACATTAAAAAATCCCAGGACATTCCATTTTTTTTTCCTAAAGACTTAATTCCCATGTACATATTCCTTATATAATTGAAACATTTACCGTTAATACCATTTCTGAATAGCTTATTCCACAAACCGTTTCTCCATACAGTATCAAATGCCTGTTTAAAATCAATAAATGCAAAAAAAAGTTTCTTTTTTCTTTTCATAAGGATATCAGATAGAAATTGCAAAGTTAAAATATGGTCTAATGTTGATAATTTTTCCAAAAACCTTTATTATTATTTAGAAGGTTAACCTCGTTTGCATACATTTCTAGTCTATTCGCCAATATGCGGGTAAAAAGTTTGCCTAGGCAGCTTAGCAAAATATAGGACGATAATTTTCAGGCTGGGTTGGGTCGCCCTTATTCTTATAATCGGTCAACAATACCAATTAACCATTCATCTGGAACGAAAAATATCAAAAATTATTTAAAAAACTTCTTATACAATGGTAAAAACGTTGACAATGTTGTAGAAATATGTTCATTTAGAATGTTATCATACCCTGCGGCTTTACCATTCTTAAGTTTCTGAATAGCCGCTATTATTTCTTCTTACAATTTCACAATTGATAATACTGTCTACATGGTCTGAGTTATCATTTGTATCATCTAATCTAAAGTCGTAATTTTCGTCATCGTTAGCATCATTAGTATTGCCTTCATTCATTTCTTTTAAAAATAGAAACATATCTTGGATTTAAAAGGATTTTTTTTTACTTATGCATTTAAAATTCTCCAATAATCTTTCGGGTTTGTTGAACTAAAGGGAATTTTTGAGTTAATTTTTTCTGTAACCTTTCAAGCAGTTATCCATTGTTTTCTTGTATTGTTTGCTAGTTGATTTAAGGTCGCCTTTGTTTTCAATTGTTTTATTTCTATTGTAAATTCGCTTTGCTAAAAAATTTTCTCCTTGCTGTTTTACATTCCTGGTTAAACCAGGGTTTGTTACACTTTTTATTATCCATTAGGGGGTTTTTTATATTTTTTTTCATACCAAACGTTTCTTTTTAATTTAAAAAAAACTTCACAAATGTTTTTGCATTTTGGTAAAAATTATCCCTGCAAATACTTTTAATATTAATAGATAGTCTATCTAGATATTTTCTATGGCTAATACAGAACTCACTTCAATATTGCTACGAAAATCGTCTGCTTTGTCCGCACACCATAATTTTACACTTGGTTGATTTTTACCTGTTCTACAACTTTTGACCTCTTTGTTACAATTAGTGAACGAAAAAATTATTGGATTATGACATTAAAAAAGGTTCAAAAAACAATAATTTCAAAATTTTTCCCCAATTTCAAAAAAATTTGCACTGGCTACAACATAATCAACAGTGCTGCTATTCTTACATGTGGCACTACCTGTTTTTTTTCTCTGCCAACCCGGCTATTCACAATATACAAGTCATTATTTTTACAAAAGTCAACAAATTTATGTCCATAATTATTTACAGTACAGTCTTGTACAACTCTTTTAAAGGAATCTGGTGGTCATTAAATATCAACATTAAGAGAATCTCTGAAGAATCGGGCTATGAGTTACCTGTGTAAAAATTCGTCAAAGTACAATAGTCGTGTAATTTAAAATTTTGGCATTGAAATCTCCAAAAAACATACATATTTACAGTTATTTGCCATGTTTAAAATTTCTTGCTCTATTTCTAAAAAACAGTCGGGAGAGGAATATTTCTCCCCTTTTGGTGGAATGTACACAACTCCACATAAGATATCTTCACAAGTATTAAGTAGAAATTTACTAAGTTTGAACCAAAAAATAATTTTCAATCTGTTTTCAAAATATTTACATGTTTTATAATATCGTCTCGTACTGCTATAACTAAACCACCAGATCTTCTATTTGATAATTTATGTCTATTTTTCATGAAAACTGTGTAGCCGGTTATGTGTATATTATCCGAATCATCGGTTTTAGTCTCTGAAAGGCCTATTATGTAAAGGAGATGAAATCGTAAAACTCTGGATAATTAAGTCGTTGTTTAAAACCACATACATTTAAGGATAAAATTTTCAGGGGTTTGTCCCTGTCAGTTTGTTTTCCCCCGATTTCCTATGCCTGCTCAGGTGTAGATCCCTGTCGCTGTCGTTTTAGTGCCTGGCGGTCGGTATTTTGCGGCGTGCTCTGTTGATCCATTTATAACTCAGGTCAATTCCAGGTAGGTAACGATTGTACAGGTGCGCTGGGCGCGGATCCAGCTGATGGATGTATTCTTTCCGTCGATGTACAGCGTGTCTTTCACAAGCTTGGCGCGCTTATGATCTTTTAATGCTTGCCGAAAACCGGATAGAGTTTTCTTCTTCTTTCCTCACATCAGTGTTATGTTATTGTATGACTTCATCTTTTATACAGTCGGGTTCGGGGTTTCGGGCGGCCATGGCGAATTTTCGGCAGGATTTTACCCCAATGAAAAAGCTTTGTAATCCACAGTGTAGGTCGTTTAAAGATGTTTCACATTGTTTATGATTGTGATTATGTTATCACTCACCTATATGTTTAATGTCAGCTATGCTAAATAACCCATTTCTGTGTAATTTGAGAGAATGTTTTGACATGTGGTGAAAGTATGGCGTGCTATTCATGTTATCATTTAAAAAGTCGATCCTAAATAAATCTGTCTTAAAAAATACATTTTACGAATGACATTTAATATGATTGATTAGATATAGGTATTCATATATAAGAGATATTATTTTGCATTACATTTAAACATGTTTTTCTGTCCTGTTTGTCTGTCAATTGTTGCTTTACTTCCTTTGAAAAATGGTTTAAAATTGAGTATCACTGAATATTGTATGCTTTTTTCAGGATTAGCTAAGATGTTGTTTCACTGGATTATTTAATTGGGCATATAATTGGATAATTCTGGTAAGTTTGTCTTTGTTTTGTTTACATTTCCTATGAAGGACATATCTTTGCATTTAATCATGATTATGTAAAGTTCTTTTTTGAATGTAAATGTCTTTTTTTATCCTCATTTCATGTGATTTACAGTTGTTTAGCCTGCATGTAACTAATACATTTAATAATTCTATGATGGGTCATTCCATGATATTGAATTTAAATAGAAAAATGTTCACTAAATTTTAGTAAAATACATGGTATTTTTACATTTCTATCCCTTTTGTCTGTAAATTATTACTTTACTTACATTGTAAAATGAGGTTAATTGTGTATCACTGAATATTGTATGATTTTTTTCAGGATCAACTGAGATGTTATTTCACTGGATTATTTAATGCATAGGCTAATTGGGCATATATTTGGATATCTCTGGTAAGTTTGTCTTGTTTTTTTTAATTGTTTATACATTTCCTATGAAGGTCATCTTTGCATTTAAGCATGATTATATGGTTAATTTAATTACTGTGTAATACTTATGTGATCTGTTGTCTCTAACTTTTTTCATATAAGCACACCCTTTTTTAACCAAAAATATATTAACACATGTTTAAAGGGGATTTCAGAATATTAATAAGTCCTTTTGTATAAATTATATGATTTAATTTCATAATTCATTATGTATGTTACCCATGGCCATGGAATTGACTTCTAAATGGTGATAAAGAGATATTAATTAGGAATCTAATAAGAGAAAAGGAGGAATTTACAAAAGATTAATCCTAAGTCATTTACTTTTTGTTTTGATTCTAAATATGTGGGATATATGGCATACATATATTTTCATTTTCACTTTTGTTTCTTGGTAATGAGCTTTTCAAAAAAAATGAAGGACTACATGTTGTACTGTGATGATGCTAAAAAAAAAAAAAGATGTATTTTTCTGTATGCAGTACAGATAGGTATTAAACCAAAATAAATTGAATCTGCTGTTAATAAAAAATCTTTTAGTGTCTAAATAATTAATTTGATAATCATTTTATTTGATATCAATACAGTAATTGTGCTTTTTTTTATTATCTAAAGATAACATGATGAACTTTTCTCATCTGGAGTTAATGTTAAAAACAATTTGTTTTGAGATTAAAAACAAACATTTTCATGAACTTTTTTGGTATTGTACATGTTTGTTCAATTTTCAAACATGCATTGTTTCACACAGTACTCTGTCATATTAACAAAATGGTTTTATTTCTGCAGTCCTCAACATGGAAAATTGGTTTGTTCTTAACCATCTATAATCCATTCTCTTAAGTTCAACTGTCTGCTGTTCCTTTGGAAATACACAGTTAGTCAACAAACATAGAAACACACAAACTTGAAGGTAAAGTTTTAATAGATACAATTGTAATTTTTATTTATTTATTTTAAAATGCATGTTTATAATTTTGAATTGATATGTAAATGATATATTTAAATAAAAAGGGCTTGGTGGTCATGGTCATTTTTTAGACTATATTGATCTCCTATAAAAAAGAAGAAGAGCTCCATTTCAATATATATACAAAAATGCATGATCAAATGTTGAAACTAAAATGTATGAAAGTTTTCTTTTCCAAATGATTTAACAGCTGAAGATAGCATATCTAAAGAATAAGTTAAATATGGCTAATTTGTAAACCCCCCCCCCCCGTTCCTTAATATCATAGTTGGTAAAGATAGCAAGTTTTGACTCCAATTGCTGATGAATTTTAAATTTTTCATTTAATATTAACATTATATCACAGGGAAAGAATACTATAATGTAGCACATAGGATCCAAAAAAAATTTAAAACCCTCTTGATTATGCAGGGCTCTCGATTTCTAAAGGGGCCATATTGGGCCCCGTTCCCCAAAGTGAAAAAGGCATCTTTTTTCCCAAATTTTAATGTAAAAATTCCCAATGAATGATTGCTTAAATTTATTACTTAAAAAATAAAATAAAACATATCTGAGTGACAGTCGTAAAAGCACTGTAAAAAATAGGGAAACCTTCCCTGTTGTAAACTGGTAGTTTGTATATATGCTGGGAAACCCTTTGTTAAAGCGAAAGTCCGAAAAAAAT
>NW_026941629.1:0-13194 GCF_032062105.1 Saccostrea cuccullata
AAATCAATATTATACCTTGTGTTTCTACGAGCGTCCATGTTCCCTTAGAGTGACCAACCACTGCTAAGAAAGCCCAACTCGGATACACGAAGTGCCACCCTCCGGCTACGTACACTGCTGTCCATGAGCTGTTCAGATTGTCAACATTTCTGTCACCTACCTCATAGGATACACTTTTCGCAAGTCCCCGAATAAGTACGCATGGGATTTTTGCAGCCCTAAGAAATTGAAAGTTATAGTATCAAATTAAGTTCATTGGCATAATGCTGTATATATAGGTTCAAATTTGTTCTCTTACAACTCACCTACAAAGGCTAATGAATAAGAAATTGAACGGTAGCTGTCTTTGAATAACTTTTTGCACAATGGTCTGCGCTGAAGTGGCATCTTGACTTTGTGTAGATTTGTTGCCACTTGACCCCTGTAAACCAATCCAGATGAAAATTGCCCGCACTTTTTGCACGTCATTTTTTAATCCTTCCGTCAGAGCACGTGCTACGTCCTCAAGGGTCTGATAATCCTCTACCTTTATCTAAACAGTACAAATGCAAGATACACTTAAAGTATTTTTGGAAAACGAATTAAATATCCCTACAGAACAAAAACAGAACAAAAACACCTGGAACTAACCTTTTATTTCGATGAAAAGTTTGGCAGTTATTCATTTAATTATAATTTTAGGAATATTTTCTTAAAACTTGACAATTTTCTTAGGAAATTAATTTTACTAATTTTATTTTTTAAAGATCAAAACTACCTGATCTGCCCTTGCATCCGCAGTATTTTTATCCTGTTCTGTAAATATATGTTCCTTTTTGTTAGGACTTGGCCTTGGTGGAGGGTAGCCTTCTATAGTGTCCGCTAAGTCTACCTGTAAAATGTACAGAAATGTAGATGAAAGGCGAGACGAGAAAAACAGAATATAGACTGGGTTAATGAAAGCGTTTTCTGAATTGTTCACACAAATGTTCTACATTCTACAAGATAGAAAAAAAAGATTTCCATGATGGTTTATTTAAAGTGTTGTTTTAAGAAGCATTAACTTGCACATTACGTGATCATTCTTGAGGAGGCTTTTGGGTATGTTTTGCACTTTTCATGCCGTATCTTGCATTAAAAATTGAGTAAAAAAAATAAACAATTAAAAAATAAATCCATATGACATTCGATAAAAAAGTACTCTTTTGAATCCATAGCACCCGGACTTTTATGTACATGCACTCTTCTTATTAATAACCATAAAAGTGACCGAAACATCAACTATTTGGTCTAAAAAAAAACACCATATTTATTAAATAATAGATGAAGGTTCAGTTTCTATGCAAACATAAAAAAGTTTCTAATAATTTACCCAGTCGGTCTCTGGTTCTTTGAGATACTCCTCCTCCTCTTCCTCCTCCTGAGGTTTGCTGTCGACCCTTTCCTCACCTTCTGGTTTCTCTTGAGTCTCCCCGTCATCGTCTACCTGTAAAATGTACAGAAATGTAAATGAAAGGCGAGACGAAGAAAAACAGAATATAGAGTTAATGGAAACGTTTTCTGTATTGTTCACAAAAGTGTTATGCATTCCACAAGATAGGAAAAGTCGTTCTCCTTGGAGGTGAACTAAAAGTGGTGTTTTAAGAAACATTTACTAGCACAATACGTGTTGGGAAACGATCATTCTTCAGGCTTCTGAATACGTTTTGCACTTTTCAAGCCGGATCTTGCATTAAAAATTGAGTAAAAAAATAAACGCTTGAGTATTAAAATCCCGATGACAATCGATAAAATAGTATTCCCTTTTATCCATACTTCCCGGTAATTTCATGTGCATGCACTCCTCTTACTAATAAACCATATTTAAAAGTGACGTTTTAAGAAACATTTACTAGCACAATACGTGTTGGGAAACGATCATTCTTCAGGCTTCTGAATACGTTTTGCACTTTTCAAGCCGGATCTTGCATTAAAATTGAGTAAAAAAATAAACGCTTGAGTATTAAAATCCCGATGACATTCGATAAAATAGTACTCCCTTTTATCCATACTTCATGTACAGAAATGTAGATGAAAGGCGAGACGAGGAAAAGCAGAATATATAGTTAATGAAAACGTTTTCTGTATTGTTCACAAAAATGTTCTACATTCTACAAGATAGAAAAAGTCGTTTTTGGAGAAGAATTAAAAGTGTTGTTTTAAGAAGCATTAACTAGCACTTTACATGTTAGGAAAAGATCATTCTTGAGGCTTATGAGTATGTTTTGCACGTTTCATGCCGTATCTTGCATTAAAAATGGAGTAAAATAGTACTCCTTTGAATCCATACTACTCAGTACTTTCATATGCATGCACTCTTATGATAAATCCATAAAGTGACTGAAACATCAACTATTTGGTCTAAACACATGATTTTTTTTATCAAATAATAGATGTAGGTTCAGTTGCTAGGCAAACATATACAGGTTTCTGATAATTTACCGGGCCGGCCTCTGGTTCTCTGAGAGAATCCTCCGCCTCCTCCTCCTCTTGACTCTCTCTGTCATAGTAGGTATTTGTCGACGTTGATCCTCCACAACCCATGTGGCTGTATCCTTAATACACTTAATTCTTCACAGAATAAAATAAATAGAGATAGCGAAAAGTATTCAAGCTAAGAAGTCCGATAAACAATACAACATTTGAGAAGGGCAAACATGGACTTCCAATACACAAAAAAGAGTTGTAAAATTTTAAAGAAAAAAAACTTGCTTATACTGGAAGGAATACTACATGTCGTAATCAGATTTCTTGTTTTACCGCCCACTCACTTGTGGAGAAAAAAATGTTTACTTGAGAAAGAATTGGTTTGAATAACAAGAGGGCTCCATCTAGACACTGAAAAATATTTTTTAATTATAGCTTCGAAAACCTTCAAATATCAAAGATAAATTTTGACGAGAGAAAAAAAAATCTCACCTGGCCTGTGATGTTTACTTCAGGAGAAGGGACGGTTTCCAACCATCCATATACGTAATATTTGTTTGAAGCACAGAGTACAAGAACCGAATGATGACCAAGAGGAAAAAGGTCTATTATTAAATAAAATTCATGACTCAAGAAGTGTATTAAGGGTGCATTCCTGGGTATTCGGTGTTGTGTTTAATTGCCTGTCTCTTCATTTCTCCCCCTCAATATACTGTCATTAGATTTTAAATACACATAGATCGAGCAATGAGTGTAATAGATCAACACCTAATCAATCATGTATTGAAAATATGATGAAAGATAAGATTATGAACTCAACAAACCATATCATGTTGCCACTTTTCTTTACTTACTACTTTGCATCAATTGCAATACTGTATTATTCCATACTTGGGACGAATTTCTTAATTCTACAATTCCAAGAAAATTCGCCCACTATTTTTACCAAAATTGGTTATTTAAATATTTTTAAAAAGTCTTTATTTTACAATTCAAGGAAACTTCACCCAATTCTTTTTACCGCATTTAGCAATTTAAATATATTCAAAATACAAATGTAAATATATATTTTAATGATTCTCATATTTTTTAGTTTATCTTTAAAAAAAATCACCAAGAAAGGCTATTAAACCTTATTTGTACAGACAAAATTTTCATTGAAGAGTGGTTTTTGTCATTTCATATCACAGTCATACAAAAGAGTGAACATTATAAACATTTTTAACACTTCTCTTGACCAATTAGTGTATCAAAGACACCAAAAAATGTGAATGTTATCTTTATTTCTAACTTTAAAAAATATAAATACTATTGCATTTTGATAATCTATGTTTCATCATTTCTATTTAAATACCAAATAAGTAATTAATTATTAATTTTATCACATCACAACTGATACCCGTCATCGGGTTCTTCATTTTGATTTTCGTCTGACGGGTCAGCATTCTGTTCAATGAACTGTTCTGACTGTCAGTGATCACTAACCATGCCTTCATCCTCATCTTCATGTTTGGGCCTGATAACGGATGTATTTATGTTCGAATGATTTCTGGAACGACTTTTCATAGCGGATGTATTTATGTTCGAATGATTTCTGGTACGACTCCTCGGAGCCTTATGTCGAGAATCTCTATGGTCAGATTTCGTAGAATCAGTTGTAAATTAAAAAATCAATGTAAGCATTTCTCAAGTGGGAATTATTAAAAAAAATCGGAGATTGTTGGTTAACATTCAAATTGAATTAAAGATAGCTTAAAATAAAGTATAAAGATATGTTAAATGTTCGAATATGTACCCAAATATAAAATGTTCCACATCCGGCGATGGTCGCATGCGCCATATCCTCGTCATACGGCTTCAGAAACTGTGAAGCCAGATTGACTGTGTTCTCTTCGACTTGAACTTTGTCAAATTTCTTTATCCGGTTCATAAGAGATTCTTTACCGGTCCTCCTTATCAAATACTGGACATCTCTCCAGTCCTTTCGTATATAGATTTGACGATTATTTTTAAAGGTGTTCTAAAAAGTACGGAAACATTCCTTTTATTAATTCAAAAGATAAAATTCCCCCTCCCAATGCCGTTTCATAAGAATCAACTCATTATAACCACACCCTATTTTATAAAAATTAACTTTATTCAGCCACCCACCCACCCCTTCTTTTATAACAATCAAATTCCCTACCCATGTAACCAATCCCTTTTTCACAACAATCGACTCCTCTATCCAACAACTTCCGTTTCATAACACTCAACTCTTTTCTACCCATCCACACACTCCTTGTTTCATTACACTCAACTTCCTCTACCAACCAACCCTCCCTTTAATAAACAATCACTTGATACCTCCAGCATTTCTTGACGTTCTCCTAGTAGTGTTTACACGGCTTTCAACACATCGTGAACTATAAGCTTCGTAGTCTGGTAATTACGTAGTTCTGTTACGGTCACCAGGTTCATTTCCAATATCTCGTGGGAGTACCTCTTCGTCTTCTGTAGATCCGCCAACACATCCTCTGCTTTCTGGATGAGAGACTGTAGTTTGTGTTCAAATTTTGAAAATTTTGTCTGATGAAGCCTTTCTTCCAGAGCTTAGAGCTTCAACAATCCTTCTGTTAATACTGTCTCTTAATCCTGTTAATAAGTGATATATTGAGAGACAAATCTTGTATTTTATGTTGCCTAAATGTCTTATTTTTTTTTTTTACATGTTGTATAGATTATATAAATATGTGAATTAGTTTTGCTTTTGAGCTCACCTGAGCTGAAAGCTCAAGTGAGCTTTTCTGTCACATTTTGTCCGGCGTCCGTCTGTCTGTAAACTTTTCTCATTTTAGTCCTGTTAAAATGGCCAATTTCAATCCTTCGCCCAAAGTATCCTTAAAAGGGCACTTTGAAGAAAGGCCACGCCCTCATTCAATGGGGGATAATTGGGAATTAATGAAAATTTACCATATTTTAAAAATCTTCTGGAGGCCCCGTGACAGGAAAGATGCGTTGGCAAACACTCAAGATCAAGTTTGTTCAAATCATGACCCTCACTGTTCAATGGCCCTGATGCCATCGTGAAATGGCCGTACCAAAATTATGAAAATAAATAGGAACCCATTCTTTAAAAATCTCTCTTATCAAGACTGTATTTTGTGACAAAGCCATTCAGAGGAGATCATATTTATACAATCATCAATGTATAGATTATATAAATATCAGGTAGTGTAGATTCAAATTGTATCAAATAAATGACCCCCTCCAGCATTTCTTGGGTATGTTAACACGGTTTTCAAAATCACAAAGTTTCATGAAATATATAGGAAAATTCTTTAAAAATCTTCTTCTCAAGAATGACAAAGCTATAATTCATCATATTTATATGGAAGCATACCAGGTAGTGTAGATTCAAATTTGTTCAAATCATGACCCCCCAGGGGTTCGTCTTCTGGGCCAAACATGGCTTTCTGGATGAGAGAGCTGTAGTTTTACATATTTTGAAAATATATCTGAAAGCCTTGAAAAATTTTAAAAAATCAACAATGTTAATACTGAAATATATAATCCTGTTAATAAGTGTTATATTGAGAGACAAATTCTTGTATTTTGGATTTGCTCTACAAAAAAAACTATTTTCTACTTTTTCCTACCCTTAGTGCTCAGGTGAGCGATGTGGCCCATGGGCCTCTTGTTTTAAATATCTTTTGCGTTTGAATTTTTTTTAAATGATACAGGACTGAACAATTTAAGTATCAGCGCAGAACATTTTCCCAATAAATTTTTCAATAGACCGAAATTTGTATAGTAGATACGTGTATTTTTTTTAAGAAACGAGAGCTTACTTGTTTGTTCATTTTATTGCTTATTTTACTTTAAAATTAAGACTATTTATGGTAATTGTGCAAGTGGTGATAAACTTTAAAATGGCATTGGTTTAGACATGCACCTACATAAAAGAATGTAAAAATACATATATTTTTTAATATGCATTTAAAATTGGGCGGAAGCAACGAATGTTTTAGTAGTATTCCGTGACTATAGTCTACAAACCTTTTTAAAGCTTTGAGATATTCAATCTTTTCCTGGGCTTTCTTTAATTCCCCTTTATCGTCCAGATCAAATTTGGCAAATTGGTCTATAGCACGCTTGATTACTACCGGATCTTTTGACCGAAACTACCTACTTAGTTCAGCCCTCGCTTTTTTCTCTGACGCAGTCTGTCATGATACATGTACATGAAAATACGTGTTAAGTTTAACTGAATTTTTAACCGAAATATAACACAGAAAGAGAGAAATAAAACATACAATTATGTAATCTCTTTAGACAGTTAGAACTAATGCTCCATCATAAACCCATTTGATTTCAGTGAAGAAATACATGTAACTCGTAGGTTCGATGTTTTTTTTTCCATCTTGTGCTTCCAGCAAAAAGTTACAAACATTTTGAAATTCTTTGTCTTCTTTTTTTGTGTTAATCTGCAAACCAAACTCCCCTTTCTGTGGTATCGTCAGCCCTATGCATTGTTGATTCCCAACCACCCTTTAACGATGACTATCCAATTTGTAATGAACCAGTTTACTTTGTACTTGCAAATATTTTGTCATTATAAACTTTATTTCCGTTTCACGTTTGCTATGAAAGCTTATAACACTATCATGGTGTGTTTCACAGTGCGGTACGTCAATTTTATAAACCTTTGGGGAAAATAGTGCCTTTCATAGAGAGAGAGAGAGAGATTCACCTTATGCCTCCACATGAGTCCATTTTCCTGTGCTATGTCCAACCATACCTTACAAGCCCATAACGGAAATACGAAGCGCCATTGGCCATTGACGTAAACTGCCTCCACATGTTGCGGAGGTATTTCAGTTCTGTTTGGCCGACTTCATAACCATCACTCTTAGCAAAGTCATTAATAATGGCAGAAGGGATTTTTGGCATCACATTTTCAGGAAATTTTATTTCTTGAACATACTGTCCGATGACTCAGGAGAATATTGCGCGTACTTGTTGAACGTCCTTTCGTTAGCAACTCTGCGAGACCCTCAAACGTATTAGCATCTTCAGGCTTAATCTAAAAGTAAACCAAGATATGAAGTCAATGTTGAATTTCAATCAGAATAATTCTAGGATAGCATTATCAATGAAAAAATGTAATAACCAAATTTTTTCTTTCATTGTTAATTTTTTTATAGTATGCAAAAATCCCCATCTTCCCTGAACTCCTCTTACATTTTACACAGTAGCCTAATCATCTTTTGGGAGATGGTTGGTGGTGTCATGTAGATGTGCAGTAAGGTTTTGGAATTTTGATTTTGCCCCGGGGGGTCAAATGGGGGTCGAAAAATGACGTTTTTTATGCAAAAATCCCCGTCTTCCCTGAACTCCTCTTACATTTTACACAGTAGCCTAATCATCTTTTGGGAGATGGTTGGTGGTGTCATGTAGATGTGCAGTAAGGTTTTGGAATTTTGATTTTGCCCCGGGGGGTCAAATGGGGGTCGAAAAATGACGTTTTTTATGCAAAAATCCCCGTCTTCCCTGAACTCCTCTTACATTTTACACAGTAGCCTAATCATCTTTTGGGAGATGGTTGGTGGTGTCATGTAGATGTGCAGTAAGGTTTCGGAATTTTGAATTTGCCCCAGGGGGTCAAATGGGGGTCGAAAAATGATGTTTTTTATGCAAAAAGCCCCGTCTTCCCTGAACTCCTCATACATTTTACACAGTAGCCTAATCATCTTTTGGGAGATGGTTGGTGGTGTCACGTAGATGTGCAGTAAGGTTTTGGAATTTTGATTTTGCCTCGGGGGGTCAAATGGGGGTCGAAAAATGACGTTTTTTATGCAAAAAGCCCGTCTTCCCTGAACTCCTCTTACATTTTACACAGTAGCCTATTCATCTTTTGGGAGATGGTTGGTGGTGTCATGTAGATGTGCAGTAAGGTTTTGGAATTTTGATTTTGCCTCGAGGGGTCAAATGGGGGTCGAAAAATGATGTTTTTTATGCAAAAAGCCCCGTCTTCCCTGAACTCCTCATACATTTTTCACAGTAGCCTAATCATCTTTTGGGAGATGGTTGGTAGTGTCATGTAGATTTACAGCAGGGTTTCGGAATTTAGATTTTGCCCCAGTGGGGACTAATGGGGGTCGAAAAATGATGTTTTAAAAATGTCTTAAATCATTTCTTTAAAACTAAGCGAAATACAAATTAAAAAGGATGGAGGTCAAGGTCACAGGAATGTGCAAGGTGAAGTTTTTGATGCAGTTGAGTAGCTTCACTAATACATATCAGCATATTATGTTTGATAAAAATATCTTGAATGATTTAATGAAACTGAGCTTAACACTTTTTCTAAAAAAAGAGAGGTCAAAGGAAAGGTTGGGGCCAAAATGTTGTTGCAGTTGAAAAGCTTACATCAGTATGAATTTATATTAGCATATGAAGTTTGATAAAACTATAATTAATGGTTTATCTAAAACTTAGATAAACACATATTTTAAAAAGTGAGGTCAAGGTCAAAGGAAAATTCAAGGTTAAAATAAGTTGATGTATTAATAGCTCTCAGCAGTATGTATCAGCATATGGAGTTTGATAAATGTATCTTGAATTGTTTATTCAAAACTGATCTAGACATTAATTTTGGAAAAGTGAGGTCAAAGTCATAAGAAAGGTCAAGGTAAAAAAGAGTGAAGCATTGTAAAGCTTACATCAGTATGTATCATCATGTGAAGTTTCATTACACAACTTGAATGGTTTCTTTAAAATAAAGCTAAACACTAATTTAAAGAAAAGTTAAGTGAAGGTCAAAGGAAAGGTCAAACTCAAAAATATTGCTGCAGTTGGATATTTACATCAGTATGCATCAACATATGAACTTTGATTAAAATATCTAGAAAGTTTCTTTGAGCCCAATGGAAAGACAGATGGAAGGGTGGAGGACTGACATGACAAAACTATACATAATCTACATTATATGAGGATGTTTCCATCTATCAAGATTATACAAGCAAATTCAAGGAATTGTGATTCTCTGCTTTCTATGTTTTAGTGAATGGGATGCAGCAGGCGCTATAATTTATGGCAGATTGTGTGTCAAATATGCACCCCTATCATATATCAATTTTTTAAAATTTGGTCAAAGGGGAAAAATCATAGCATGCTCTGAAACATTTTGTTGCAGGTAACAGGGTTCGAAATTAACTTTTTTTAGCACTAGTCCGCACGGACTAGTGACTTCTAGCTTCCACTAGTCCGCAAACTATTCCACTAGTCCGCCCTATAGTATGTAAAAAGAATAACACAAATCTTAAAATTTTATCAATTAATTAAACAAAATATATGTCCACACATCAGTTGGAAGCATGTGGTGAAAGAAAGAGGGTTTTCAACTTTCAGAAATCTCATCTGTCTATTGATCACAATGTAGAAAACGCTTTATCGCGGTTTTTCAAACATCTAGGAGACTCGGAAATAAAATACGAACCAATTCAAGACTTAAATCTGGATTTGCACTAGTCCGTACGGACTAGAACCTTACAATATCTGCTAGTCTGACACAATTTTTACTAGTCTCGGACTTACGGACATGAGTTAATTTCGAACCCTGAGGTAATGTACATGTCAAATATGAAAGTCTCTTTTGAATCAAAAGTTATAAATACAATATAATATTTTTGAAAAGTAGGTTAAACTTCTGGTCAAGGTCACAGAGTCAAAAGCCATGATATATTTAGAAAAGTCTTTTCACATGTAATAAACATGTATAATTTGAATGCCCTTTCTTTTCTCTTTCAAAATGATCAATTAAAAATGTTATTTTTTGGAAAGTAGGTAAAACTTTAAGGCCAAGGTCTCACTTGGGTTAAAAAATCATAGTATATTTAGAAAGTTTTGTGGTAATGTACATGTGAAATATGAAAGCACTATCTCTTATTATTCGAAAGTTATGACCAAGGTTAAATTTATTGTGACAGATGCACATACTAGCTGTCAATAAGATGGACAGACTGACAGACAAATGAGATTTAATGTCCCCTCCCTTTCCCCAAAATGGGGGACAATAATGCCCTTGCTGTTCTTGAGAAGATTTATGATGGGAAAAATCCCCTGCATATTTCTTAACGTAAATCAATATTGTGTTTTTATGTCACTTTGTTTGTTGTTAAACATCCCACTCAGGAATTTTTCAATCATATGGAGACACCACCACTTGAAAAATAATGAGGACAAATTAGATTTGAGGTCAACATTCATTTTAGGAGTTTTCAACCATTAAGGCATAAAGAAATATTAACTCAATCCTTCCCCTCACCCCTTCCCAGACCCCTGTTTGTTCATGTATGCAAACTACTACTTGTTTTTACATTTAAAAAAATGTTTATACAAATTGTTTAATGTGGTCCATCTCTGAATGAGTTTCATTCCTAATTCTAGGAAGATAGGTTAACACAAATTCATGAATAAAATGTCAAGTAATCTTATCATTGATGCACTTTTATTTAATTTAATGCAGTCATATTGTGAACATTTCAGCTCATTAGGACAGTGGGGATGACCTCTAGGGGTCCATAACATTTATACCATTAAATTTACATAATATAATAACACAAGAAACAAAATTATATATAGTCAAATGGAAAAAGGTTCCTACTATTTAGGAGTCACATGATCATTTGTCATTACAGGGACAGGGAAGTGGATTGGGAGATCGCCCACTCAACATCCCACCCCCCACCCCCCGGAATTTGCAGGACTAAAATATAAACTGGAGGAAATAAAAATGACTTTGGATGCCATAAGTGTCCCTCAACCCTAGAAAACAGACCCAACCATAACTTCTTTTTTTTTTTTTTTGCTTTTCAGGAAATTCTGGTCTGGACCCCCCCCCCCCTCCCTCCCTCCCAGAAAAAAAAATTCTGGATCTTGTAACTGAATGTAACGTTGATAACGGGGGATAACTCTTCAGAATGTGAAATTCGTCTATTGTAGCATTGGATGACCTTTGATCCTTTAAACTTGAACCTAACCGTTTGCATTTCATACTATTTTACCCAAATCTATACCAAAACTTGTACTTACCGATTGTCATTGTTTAGGCACTGTCATCTTCATGAAAAATAATCCAGTTAAAACACAAAATGAAATAATTCCTTCTGACATATATGCAATGATGCACACTAGTAGCCTACTGCACGTGCAGTGAAATCTAAAATGATAATGCCAATGGTAAAACTAGTACTTAAGTTGGGTACGTGACGCAAGCCCAATGTGATGCAGGTGTTCAGATACATGTATAGTGCAAGAACAAATTGAAAATTATCATTTACAAAAGATGTTTTATTTTAACTTTGCCATCTAGGCCTATTTCCAAAAACAGGCAAATAAGGTGTGTTTGTGTGTGTGTGTTGATGGAAGAGGGGTGGGGGTTGACTAAATTGATTGTGTATATATGGCAGCTTTTAATATAAATAAAATTTTCACATTTTGAAAAATTCATCAAAAACGCTTTACACTAATTTGAATTATATTATTTGTTGTTAATCTATACAGCTGCAATATGAGAAAATAGATTTCAAAAGTTCCAATTATGTGCAGTGGCGGAGGATTTAAGGGGGGGGGCGCACCCGGCGCGCACCCGGCGCGCCCCCCCCCCCCTAAAATTGTCAAAGTTAACGTAAATCACAGTTTCGTCTAAAAATTGTATATATGTTTACTTGGTAGACCTCATTTTAACCCTACAAAATCTCTAGAATCCAGGAGCTTCCGGGGCTTCGCCCCCTGGGCCCCCCACCAGGGCTTTGCCCTGGACCCACTGGGGGCCTCAAGGCGGCCCCCAGACCCCTTGCCTATTTTTGGCGCCCCCACTAACTTCAAATCCTGGATCCGCGCCTGATGTGCCAAAAATTAATAACCCCCCCCCCCCCCTAATCTGTATATTTTATCCATCTCCAATCCTTTTATAGTCGTCTCTACACGTGATCAACTCGCTTGATTGAAATTATTTGTTAGATTGCGGAAAATTCACATCAAGCGAGTTTATTGCCTGTAGAGATGACAATAAATGGCTGAGAAGTGGACAAAATATACATTTTGACTACAGAATGTGTCTAAAATTAGGGAATGAAAGGTAGTTGATTGACCAATGCTAGATAGTGGAGAAATTCTGCCCAAAAGTGCACAAAAAATATTGCGCCCTAAATTGCACATTTTTTGCATATGGGGATCTGTAGCGTTATGGTCAAAGACAAATATATAAAACCATAACGCTACATGGTCACCTGAGCATATTATGCTCATTTGAAGAATACATGTATTATGTAAATTATTGAATTATATTGACTTTTTCCTTGGTAAAGCCCAATATGAAGAAGTGTGCATTTAGAGGCAAACATTACTTAGATCTTGAATACTGTACCTTATCTCAACATATTTCATATATTGTATTGATTACTTGATTTTTTAATTGTAAACAAAACAATGTAGGAAAAAAATAATTTTCCCTCGAGAGGGACGTAAAACAAAATACAATCAATCACTCAGTTAAATTTATTCACATTCACTGATGACAGTAATAATGGAAACGACGTCTTTCTGAGGGGTCTTATATTGCTTTTGTTTTTTTAATTTTTTGGTTTAACGTCCCTTTCCAGAATCAAGAATTTTTCAAACATACTGAGACACCATCATTCATAAGTGGATAACTGCACATCATATACTTATTCAGCACATACGGCCTTTTAGCAGTGAGAGAGAGAG
>NW_026941630.1:0-13442 GCF_032062105.1 Saccostrea cuccullata
ACACATGTTTTTTTTGTATTGTGTGTTATTTGTTATTGTCTTTCAGTAAAAAATTAAGTTCAAACTGGTTAGGCTGGCTAGATTATAGGCTGTCTAGACTGTAAATGAAAAAGTGTGACGTCATAATCACATTGTATTTATACAGTGAATGACGTCACAATGCATAGGTAAGTTTTTGCACACGGCACTTTACAGAGGGTGCAAACAGGTATATAAGAAAACACAGGTAAAAGGTATATTTCTTTTGCACACGACCCTCAGTTTTTTTGCACACGGCCCTAAACAAACTTGGCTCGGTGCCAAGTATTTACCTGTGTAGTCAGCATAAAAAAACGTAGGTAAAACGTATTTTTGCACACGGTCCCTAAGTATTACCTGTATACATAAACAAAACGTAGGTGTATCGTATATGTTTCTTTTGCACAGGGGTCCCTTACAGATAATGTAACAGATATAATTCACCAGGTATATAAAGTAAAACTGTAACATTTTAAAGATCAGTCTCGGTTGGCATTTCAAACTTGACAGACGTGAAAAATATTATGGCAGAAGCAATGATGAATACCCCACACAACCCTAGTTTTGTGACACCTGAAGAAAATGTAGGAGCCCCCTTTAATTTTCAAGAATACATGAATAAAGAAGATATGAATATTTTAACTACCACTCTGGATGGAATTGTGAACATGCTGTCTGCTCTGGATAACAAGCTGAATGATATGAACAACAAAATGAGTGGTGCTGAAAACCAATTGAATCATCTGAAAACTTACATGCAAAACAAAATGAAAAAAGGAGGGAGCACTGACCAGAAAAAAGAGGGGACAAGGGGATCAGGAGAGACTAAGAAAACTAGACAGACGGACCCATGCTACATCTGCAAAGAGTTAGGGCATTGGGCCCCAGATTGCCCCAGAAAAAAACAGGATTCGTGCTACAAATGCGGGAAAATTGGACATTGGGCTAATCAGTGTACAGAGGAGGATCACCAATTCGTAAAAGACATACAAAAAACTGAAGAAAAAAAGCCTCGGGAAACCAAAAGGAAACTACCCCTGACCAGTGAGAAGCCACAGAAGAAACAGAAAATGTAAATTGTATGTATGTATTTTCATTCTAAATAAAAATTGAAAAAAATCTGTGTTAGTTTCACTTTTGTTTCTTGGTAATGAGGTTTTCAAAAAATGAAGCTAGACTGTGAATGCGTGACGTCATAATCACATTCTTGAAATGTTTTGCACACGGCGCATTTACCTGTATAGTCAGCATAAACAAAACGTAGGTAAAAGGTATTTTTGCACACGACCCTAAAATAAATCCAAGCTATATATATAAACCAGCGCTGGACATTGATGATCATTCTGTGTGAGTACTTGGAATTGGACACAGGTAAAAAATGGAGCAGACAAAAAATATGACAGAGGAAATGGAGTATTGTTGGTCTATTAACGGAGAACGTTTTGGAGAATGGATGAAAATTAAAGAAGAAGCCATCCAGGATTTTTATAAACGCAACAGAAATTATTTAAAATGGCCACCGAATTTAAAGTACAAAAAATTTTGGTTGGTAAAAAGAGTGGAATTGGATCCTGAAGATTATGAAAAAAATCATGACACCAGAGAGGAAAAATACTGTCTGAAGGAGAGAAAAAATGGATATGATGGTTATCAAAAATACCAATTGAAGATCATGAGTGAACCTTATACAATACTGGAGAAGAGTTCCTGGAAAATTCAACTTCAATCGTGTTTTTATGAATTGATAGAAAAGAGGTTTCGGAAAGAAAACAGCCTTCAAGGACTTTTTTACAGATAGGGCTATTTATAAAGTGTATGTATATTGTCGCATCCCTTTATCGCCTGAAGAAAAACAATCTAAAGAAAAAGGAGAGGGAAAAAATTAAGAAGACAGTGTATAATTGTATTTTCATTCTGAATAAAATTGAAAAATCAAAATCTGTGTGTTCTTGTTTTCACTAAAACCAGTTCAAACCGGTTAGAGGACTGTCTAGACTGTGAAGCGTGACGTCATAATCACATTCTTGTAATGTTTTTTGCACACGGCGCATTTTTACCTGTATAGTCAGCATAAAAACAAAACGTAGTACCTACGTATAGTGTAAACACACCCTGTATTTAGGGATAGGTTAGGGGATAGGGTTAGTTAGGGCTAGGGGGATAGGGTTAGTTAGGGTTAGTTAGGGTTAGGGTTAGGGGGATAGGGTTAGTTAGGGTTAGGGTTAGGGGGTTAGGGTTAGTTAGGGGTTAGGGTTAGGGTTAGTTAGGGCTAAGGGGGATAGGGATAGTTAGGGTTAGTTAGGGCTAGGGGGTTAGGGTTAGGGGGTTAGGGGCTAGGGTTAGGGTTAGGGTTAGGGGTTTAGGGTTAGTTAGGGTTAGGGTTAGGGGGCTAGGGGGTTAGGGTTAGCACTGTACTCAGTTGACCCACTTATCCCCTCTACCAATCAAATCTGATCACATGATTTCTCTCAGCCAATCAGAATCTTCCGGGCTATCGGGAATGCTTATACTACTATCACCCCTCGAGAACTTTGACACATAAAAAAATCTCCAAAGTATTACGTAGAAGCAATGACAACCCCCTATTTCACAAACGTTAAAATAGGAAGACCTGACTAACAGTGGGACGGACAACTTCGGAATGGACATTTTTCCGAACTTGCGCACCCTTTTCCTTTAAAGCTATTATCTTAGGGTTTTTTTTTAAATGGTGGGGTTTTTATAATCAAATTGATTTATGAAAAAAAAAATTCAACATTTTCTGCTAGTTTTTGAGATATTTGAGTTCAAAAAAAAAATCCCATGGGGAAACATGAACTTAAAAATACCCCACAAAAAACCCCACAAAAACCCCATGGGGTTTATTTTTCACCCCATGGGGTTAAATAACCCATATTATTTTTCGTGGGGTTTATTAACCCACGTCTCACTAAAAAAAAATGTGGGGTTTATTATCCCATAATTTTTTATGTGGGGTAAAAAAACCCACATTATTTCTCTTAATGCTTGTAATTATCAAGTAAGAATTATAAAATAAATATTGTTGCAACATAAATTAAGTACAACACATGTACATTTTTTATCAACTTTGTAACAATTTAAATAATTAATTTTTTTTTTTCAAATTCAGTGATATAGTATAATACATTTTATCACTGCATATGTAAATTAGACATGGCATAAGCATGATAAGAAGGGAATTAAATTATGTTTTTTTTGACTGACCCTTAAGTGAAAAAGTAAACAAATGCGGATTAAAAGTTTGAAAGTTAATCTAATATTCCAAGTGGGGGAAAGAAATGAATATAAAAAAGACATTGGAGGCGGTACAGGCAATTTCATCAGAAAAACAATGTAAAAAATAACGTGACTTTGTTTACGCTAGCGTAGCTCACAGGTTATTGTTTTCACTATTTTACTGATAAATCTGCCGACTCCTCAGTCCTGTGACCTGTTATTGAACACTGTTGATCGTGAATCACTGTAATGATAGTTGTTCTACTTACATGTAGTTTAGTTTGAGCTCTGCTGTTTGTAGCATAATGGACTTGATTCAAACAAAGACAAAAACTTCTCTACTTTTCAAAGAATGTTTTTGAAATTGATTGAAAGAGACCAAATCAAATCATAACTTGTGATACTTCTTTACTTGATAATTCCTCATTTTGGCACCATTGTCACCCACATCTTTTTCCTTCCCTATGTATAAGTCGTACTCTAAGAAACATATGGGTGACTCTGACAAATAGCGTAAAATTCAAAAACTAAACTGTTAAATTTATCCGGATTGTTTTTCAGCTACACTGACAAAATCATGACAAAGTACAGATTTTAAAATTGTGGTAATATATATATTTTGATATACCCCATGTAATTTATTAACATTGAAATATGAAAAAGTTATGGCTAGTTAAGAGAACACACTAGTACGATTGACTATATGTATAACATGATGATGGATTCTTCCTATGTAAATTTATGTCCTCTTTCAGTTTTACAATTTATCATTTTAGATTAAGAAAGACCATACATTTACAAGAAAAATAAATCCATACTTGCCAAATTTCATTGAAAAATAAGAAAGTTATGGAGAGTTAAGAGAACACACTAGTACGATTGACTGAGTATAACATGATGATGGATTCTCCCTAATGTAAATTTAAGTCCTCTTACAAATTATAATTTTAAGTCTCAACTCTGTTTTAAGTTGTTATAATCTGCACCAGTAAGAACATTTTAATAGAAAAGGTCATATGTTATATGTAGGCATTCACAAATTAATTTGGTAAAATTAAAAAGAAATGTTCGAAAAGTATTCCATGAAGATACAGTACATTTTAATCTTTTTAATAAGAAATATATGAAGAAGTTGAGTAATACATGTATGAATTCTTATTTATGAAAATAAGTTGCAAATGATTTTGAATGAGCAAACCATTGTATTGTTTATTACCAAGAACCATACAGTTCATAGGTTTAATGTATATACATAAACCAGTTGTACAGTATATGTATAACATTTCAATGTCATTCGAACATTATGAAGCCTTACGTCAGAGACATAAATAACAGTTACTATGTCTCTGCTTACATCCAAGTATTTGGAAATTTATCAATATGCCAATGACTGTTTTCAACGGCAATTATAACACAATAATTATCAATTAGTAAAATTACAAAAAAAATTAATTTTTCATTTTTTTTTTTTTTTTTTTTTGTATTTTCATCAATGAACACTTTGAAATGTGTTTTTTAATAGGAAAACTTAAAAAAAAAAATTAGAGTAGCTAGTTACTCTGAAACCAACTAAGTATACACAAAGGGATATAGTAAACAGGAAATGGTTCGTGTAATGATCAGTCTGTGTGGAATTGAATTCTTGAATATATGTATATACCGAGTATATCATCATATAGACTGAAACTCTGAAAGGTGTGAGAACATTCCTTCGGGCAAAATTCTCCAATATATTTTCAAAGGTGTGAAATAGGGATAATTCACTGATTTCAATTTAATTGATCTTTTACAAATTTATACAGATTTTCAGAATTAATAAATTGAAAATCAATCTGCAATTCATCCCTTTTATGACAACACTAATCAAAGGGTTTAAATTAAAACTGTTTTTCATGATTCAATACTCCAAATAAAACCATCATAATTTAATAATTAGGTACATTGCATGCCAGTACTCAGTGGTCATTAAATAATACATGTCTTCCTCTCCCCCCCCCCTCCCCCCCCCTCTCTCCTCTGTATAATATTATTGCACATGCAGTTAGTTTTTTTTAATTTTTTCATTTTTGTTATTATTTTTTTCCCCCACAAAATTTCAATTTTAGTTGTTGACAGGATAAGTGGAATAAAAAACCATGCAGAGAGAGAGAGAGAGAGAGAGAGAGAGAGAGAGAGAGAGAGAGGGGATATAAAACAATTTAACAAAAAATTCTGTTAGTTGTATATCAACACTTGAGGGGAAGTTTGGAATAGGTTAAGCATGTTAAGTATAAAGCGTTCTGAAATAATCAGGCCTTTGAATTTTTTTTTTTTGGGGGGGGGTTACCAAATAACGATGAAATGTATAAGGAATATTGTTTAAGGTTTCCGTTAATACTCTATAATTGGTGTTGATGTACATGGTTAAGGTTGTGCAGTTCTTAAGATTTAGATATATATGTAGTAAAAATCATTTAAATACGTGTCAGATGGCTGCATCCCTCTACTTAATTAACTTGACTACAGTTTTGCAGCAAATCGCGACTGTTTTGTTTTGTCTTGTTTATTTGCAATATTAATATATAGTAAGGCACGTGTTCATATCATACAGTTGTGTGAAATTAATTGTAAATGTGAAGAAATGCTTTTTATCTTTATACATGTTCCAATTTTTGGTTCTATTTCGATTATTGTCTTTCAGTTGAGAGACTGTAGACAGAAGTGTAACATGAAAATAACAGTAATTGCCTTCCAAACTTTGAAGTTTCTTTCATTGCTTATATACCAAGTGTTCTCCGGAGACAGCTTTTGATACTTATGAAGAATTTAAATCAAGATTCTATAAATTGTCGTTTTTCTTTATTAAACTTTCAAAATAAAATGTTACTGTCAAAACTATTGTTAAATGAAAAATACACTAGCTTTTATTGTTTAGTTGGGAAAATAATTTCAGGTTAATGAAATGACCAAATCTATTTTAAATCTTTATCTTCGATCTTAGAAAGGGACGTAACTCTGTAAAGCGGATCGTATAATACTTATATTGTCCTCAGTAGTAAGAAGACTAGATTAGTATAGATAAGATATGAGACATTTTGAAAGGAAGAATTAAAACTATTATTTTATTAATCATTAATTTATTGATTAATACAGCCTTTAATTTTTTTCGTAAACGTTACAAAGGATATTGACCATGGTGACATCGAAACGCTTTAGGTTTGGACGGAACCATTCATATTTTTGCGCAGGGGTGTCTTAAAATAAACGGAACGTGAATTTGTTTCTTATTTTTATAATCCGAGTTGGATTCCACGGAAATTTCATCAACCTTGTTGGTTTTATCTATTTTCATAATCTTACATTATGTTTGAATAATAATAATACGGCAACTAGAGTCTGGAGTTAAACCTACCCACCCCCTTTCGCTAACTTCCGAGAAACCAATATCTAAACACCCCAGATCTAGAATCCAGTCCCATCACTAGTTGCGTTTTACTTTTGAACAAACTAACATTTTTAATGCTAAACAAACTGACACTTTTAATAAATAACTTTATATGTCCAGAGTTTGAAAACCTGATAGAAAAAAAAGATGTGAAATATGATTAAATTCCTTCCAAATCAGATCCTAACAAGAACAATATTAAAAACTTTGAATTAAAAAAAAGCGTACAATCTTTTGTATTACTCCTAGGTTGAGGTAGAAATGTTGAACCATTATTTTAAAACCGGAAATTATAACATTCTTGAAAGTACATGTAGACCAGTTGCTCTAAGATGGGACTAGACGACTATTATGCAATATAAACAGGAAATGACAGGTGTCACTTCTTAGGTGTGGAACCTAATCCTTGTATATATACACGTGTGATGTACGTCTGGGTTACAATGTACCCCTCGGAATACAGCCCTGAGGGTGAATCTTACAATATATTTTCTATCTAGTGTGTACAGAGTGGTTCGACCATGCTCTACCGCTGAAGTTATTAAACATGTGACCCCCCTCCCATACCTAGTACCATAAATACGCGATTTTAATGCATTTGTAATATGGGATAAACTATCATTTATATAGAATAAAATTTATAAAATATAGATTAATGGGGGTGGGGTGGGTCGTAAGAATTTAACTTTTGTTTAATGATTTAGACTTTAATATTCCTATCTTGCATTTACAATCAAATAAGTCCGAAGATTGGCCGGAGAGTCCATTATCCTCGTATAAAAAATACAATTTTTTTTTTTACAACAGACCGAGAAGAGTAAGGGGTATACTATATTTGAGACATAAACGGGTGTGAACAAAAAATCTCGATTGCATATAGGCCTATCATGTGCTTCAGTGATAAAGGGTCCGAGCAAGGGACGCTTTACCATGTTTACGGGATCGTACATATTAGGCCTAATTTACATGTAATATGCTTGTAACGGTGGATTAATCATGTGTTGATAAATAAATAAATAAACAAATAAATAAAAATAAATAAATAAATAAATAAATAAATAAATAAATAAATAAATAAATAAATAAATAAATAAACGAATGAATGAATGAATGAATATAAAGAAAAAGTCAACAATGAAAATAAATATAAATCTACTGCAGGTGGGTTATCATGTATTCGGCACTTTAGTAAACGCTTCGCTTAATTAATAATCGGGATATATTACAACAAATATAAGATGTTTAAAAAAGTTTGAGTTGAATTACAAAGATCTAACGGAAATAATTGTAAATATAATTACCGAAATTAATTAAGTGTAAATCGCCAAAATGAGTAAACCGGGCCCGCTACCCATTTTAGTCACCTTGAAAAGGACAATCGGCGATAATGATGGATAAACATAACATTTTAATTCAAAACTTTCAGCGAGGGCAAATCTTATAGTAATAAACTATGTCCGTAAATTTCATGAAGAAAGAATGTGTATTCATCTCGTTATTGTCAAAAACCCGGTTTTCAGTTTCGAAATTCCCGGCCGGTGTCGCATAATAAACGTTCCGGGTAACTTGGCGTTCCGGCCGGTGTACCAGTGAAAACTGTCGCTAGTGCTCAGTGTCGCTCTAAAAAAAGCGGTAGCCTAGCAATTCGGCACTCGTATAATTAGACCCAGAGAAAGTTGTAATCGCCTTATAAAGACGCAATTAGTGTTTAAAATGAAGTAAAATCGAAGTAATAAAGTTCCAAGACTGTTAAAGAATTCTGGTTTTTTGAATATTTTCAGAAAAATCTTGAAAAATAAGTGTTTGACATTCGACGCTATTGCATCGCGATCGGCATCTGATCTGGGCTTTCATATGATACTTCATCTCTAAAATTACATAAGAAGAGGGGCAATATATGACTAATTTAATTAGATATTTATTAATTGACTGAAAAAAACACTATTTGGGAAAAGAAAGCGACAGCAGAAGTGTACTATAAACTGTTTAATGTTTTTAAACATCGAGATCGGCATCCAACTTAACAGCTGTTTGCACTTGAGAGAAAAAATTATGATAAGTAAACTCGCAATCAAAACCGATCTATTGTAAGTAAGACAGTATTTTAACAAGATAAAATAAAAATAGTTATCGTTTGTTTTGCCGATAAATGTAATGCAAGACACAAGTAAGGTTAAATTATGGTCTCGCCACTTGCAACCAGTATAGAATACTTCAAATAAAGTTGTGACGCGAATTTCCTCTATTTATTGTGGTTTTAACCCTTTGTGTGCGGGAACCCAATATATTGGGTCTGACGTCATAAACGCTACCGTGCGGGAACCCAATATATTGGGTCTGAGTTTGGAATTAGCACTTCGTAACATAAAACTTTGTATAAAACGTATAAATGAGTTGTGAATTACTAAAAATCTATCAATATGTATTATAAAACTACAGTATATTGAAAAATATGTAATTAAGATGTGAAAATTTGCGAATTATTTGTGAAATTGTGATTTGAAGTGAAGGTGTTGGCGTTTGTTACGATGAAAGTCAGTCCGCTATTTTTGGAAACAGGGAAAAAACGCGCATGTAATAAATATCTACTAAATTGCTCTAATGTAAAGGAAAATAAAGAAATAAACCTCAAAAATAGTTAAATATCAATAATTCTAATAAATTTGTGCTAGTAGACATAAAATTACTGAGAAATTGTCGATATTTTAGCAGAAGAAACTCTGGTTAACTTGACTTGACCTTAACCTTGCAAAGTTCTTCCTGTTAAAACGAAAGTAGGGTGCACATGCTACTGAACTTCAGTCTGAAGCATATCGAGAGCTTATATGGTCGGCAAAGTTTTCTATTTTGGACATAATGTGGTTATTATTTGTTTATTTGGCGTTTTGTAAGTAGACATGGACATTACATCGTCTAAATGAAAACAATAATGCACGAGATTGAACCTGGCACGGTTTTATTTTCCTCAGTCAGTCAGTGGCTGTGCATGTTGTTTACATACGTAATTCAAGCTTTGCTTTGAAATAAAGGTTGGAAAATTGAAGCATCTTGTCAATTAAGAGTATTTGTTTTTTTAACAATAAATAAACAAATAAATAAGTAAACAATTATTTTTTTTAATCTAAAGACCCATTTAAAAAATGTTGAAAAATAAAAAAAAAGTCACCTAATTAAAAAAAATAAACGTGGAGGACCTTGAACACTGTAGGAAATTTTCCAATGAGTTATTGCATTAATAAGTAAGTGCAAAAGAGATATATAGAGAATATATATCCATCAACATATATTTGTGATCAAGCAAAATTAATTCATGATGCATGCAGGTATTCGAAATGTACTCAATATGAATTTTAAAAAACTGACAATTATGGAGTCAATTAAGTGGCCCTAATTACATCTTAAATTTCTGGTTTAAAGCTGCTTGATGTTCCAACTATTTGGGAAAACTTTCAAATATTTTTTATAACAGTATAATAATATATTGTAAAATTTTTAGCACAATTAAAAATTAAAAACTTTCAAATATTATAACAGTATAATAATATAGTGTAAAATTTTTAGCACAATTAAAACTTAAAAATAAACTTGATATTTTGTAGTGTATTCAAATGTAAGCTAGTTCTCCACACTAAAACTGAAGTTTACTTTAAAAAAATCCAAACAGAATTGAGAAGAAATGAAAAACATTAACGTATCAGAAAAGATGCATTGATGCATTCAAGCATGTGCATATACATGAAAATGGTAAAAAGTAATGAACAAATTTTGAAGTGCTGATTTTCCCTGAAATGACTGTCATTTGTTTAAACTGTGGTATTTGTTTTATTTCAGTAAGTATTAAAAATACCATTTTATAACCTTGATGAGGATTATAATATAGACTCAAAAATTTCAAAACCAAAATATGTTCCGGGATCTTTGGTATCTTAGAGTTAGATTTCTTCAAGGCATTTACATACTCTAGTTTGCATAGAACCTAATTACTAAGTGAAAATAATTGGTACTTGTATCAGAATTTTTTTTTCTTAACCAAGTAGAAGTATAAGTTTAAGTATCAGGGAGACATTTTCTTTTTCTTTAAAATAGACTTTTGCCAGAATAAAGCATGTGGATTAAATTGCACATTTCCCCCACTTTTTATTTCTATTTTATTAAAACCAAAAACAGTGAGTCTGCCCCAACCTATACATGCACACATAGAATTATAAAATTCATTGGTTAAATAAATGGTAACTATACAGTTTAAAATTAAGATGAATTGTCATTTTTGTAGGCATAAGAAGGAGATCAGTCTTTAAAATGAGTAATTTGTGAATTGTATGGACTTGCATGTACATCTGTTCAATAAATTACAGTAAAAACTGGGTGATAGGAATTGTACTTCTCAAACTCAAAAGTACACACTGTGCATGTTTTTACCTAATATATTAATTTGTAATATGTCCTCTAGTTTACAAGTTTATAAGGCCCAAGAAGCTTCTACATTTCTTCCCTTCTAAATATGTAAGATAGGTACATTTGATATAAGAGATAATCATATATGCCTGAATTAATACAGTAAAAAAGCTAAGATACTGTGAGAATTTTTTTTAATGATGGTCCAGAAATTTTTTCAAAAAATGCAAATTCCTATACAGTTATTAATCAACAAAATTACATTTTGGTCTCCAAAGATATGATTCTTTTTAAATATAAAAATGTGAATAGTTACTTAGAATACAAGGAAACCCCATGGTAGAAATAAAATATATTTTATCATTAGGAATAATTTTTGTGTTGAAGTAAAATTCAGGCACATTTAAAACTTGTAACAGGTAAGGAGAAAATGTGTGGTTGGACCAGGAATTGAACCCAGGAACCCAGCTTCAGTAGTCAGGTGCTCTAGCGAATGAGCTACCCAGGTTGATACCCATAGCATAACCATTACATATCCTTCCTTAAAATTATCTTCATCCTTGCAGACACAAACCAAATAATAGTTTATATTAATTAGCCCCTGAAAGTACTTTCACTTGCAAATCCAGAGGGGTCAATAGCATCAAATCTGTAACAAGGAAGGAGAAAATGCATGGCTGGACCGTGAATCGAAGAAGGGACCCCTGCATCACCGGTCTGATGCTCTACTCACTGAGCTTACTTGGCCTATATCCATGACCCATACCATTACACTTGCATAAACTTAAAAGTATTTCATAATATATTGATTGATATTACGATACATATCTGTCAACTATCATTAACTAAAATCAATTGAAAAAAAATCAAAACACCAGTGACCACAACGAAGTAATTCTTAAAAACCATTATTAAATGACTGTTAACGGTGCTTATAAATTTCTAAAATTTAAAATTCTAGTTTTCCTGCTGGCAATTATTGTTGCCAGCTAGGAATAAAACTTCTAAAATAAATGCCGCATTTCTTACAGAGTGAGAAGTATTGTGGGAGGAAAGTTGATGAATATGTTAACTTTACAAATAACATGGTGAATTGCATTTTCTTCAATAAAAGCACAATTAAAAAAACTTAAAGTGATATGAGAATTACTAGAGTATATTTAGGGGTGTTAGATACAAGTCATTAGAAAATAAGACCTCAATAACTTAGTGTAATTAATATGTTATTTTATTTTTTTAAATTTATTTAACATATTGACTGCTTTATTTGAAAATGAATACTAGTAACAGCAAATAGTTCATTGTTGTGCTAATTTGCTTCAAGATTTCCCGACCTCGAAAACTGCATATTCTTTGAGGATCATACTTTCTTATATGATTGCCAATTTTTCTTAAAATAATCACTGGTTTTATATTTACAGGCTAATTGAATCTTCAATTAATTCTCTTTTAAGTAAAAATCTGAAAAAAAAATTCCATTAACTTAAATCAGAATTCACTTAAACCTACATGAATATATCCCTTACTCAGATAAGTATACAATGATTTTTCACAACATAACGGTATATAAAACAATAAAACATTGACTTTATAATTGAGTTATTGTTTTTAAAAATTAATTTTTTTTTTTTTACATAATATTAAATCTAAAATTGAATTTTAAAGCAATTGGTTAATTTTTTTCATCAAAGTGCAATATTTTCTTTGAAAAATATAGTTAAAAAGCTAAAAAATCATTTTAAAATATATTTTTTGAAAATTTGGTTTCCATGGCAACATAAAAGAAAAGATTTTTAAAAAAAAAAATTTATCAATTAATAAAACACAACATTTGCTATATATTTGCCAAATTTTAAGCAAATTGGTTGTCAACAATTTTAGATATTTGCATTTTAGTACACCATTGTGATAATTTTGTTGATATTACAAAACAACTCAGTCCTGAAGTAACAGCGCGCGTAAAACAAGTCAGCACACAAAGGGTTAATGTGTCTATAATGCTGAAAAGTTTTTTTTCTTGTACACAAAGACTAATGTGGATTTTCCCTATGAATATTTAGGTGTTAACATTCTCTGTCATAAATTAAAAACTGAGCAGTTTTCAATCAATTTTCATCATACATATAGTTTTTGGTTAGATGAGTTCTGTTCACATTGATTCATTATATGTTCAATGATGTTCCATGATAGGTGACTTTCAGTAAGATGCGTCGATTTAACCAAAGGGACTTAATTATGATAAAAATAGTAATATCATTTATAGTGATTTAGCATCTTTTTTTTTTAAAGTGTGTGTGGTGGGAGGGGGGCTTTCAAGGGTGTTGCTAACACCTGGATTTCAATGAACATTTTTAATACAGTAAAACTA
>NW_026941631.1:0-13413 GCF_032062105.1 Saccostrea cuccullata
ATTAAATCATAAATACGGGGGACAGTATGTATTAATATAATGCAAGTTCTTTTATTCGGGAAAACTGTTTTTGCATAACTACGCATTTCTGTCTTCTTTCAAATAATTTCATACCCAATTTCCACACATGTTATTTTCGCGAGATAGCTTTCCAGTCTATATGGGCTGTCGTATATAATCCATAGTTTACAGTGCAAATGTATTGTTTAGTATTATCAAGAAAAAACTTGTATCTTTGCCAAAATATTCCTTACCTGTACTTTCGGTTTGAAGATTGCCGAGTGTAGGTAAAATGAGTAGGCAAACCGGGCCGGGGCAAATTAAAAATCGATGTTGGTAAAATAGGTACGCAAACCCGGACAGGGACAAATTGCAAACCGGGATTATTAAAAAAAAATCAATTTTCTGCCATAATACTTTTGGTAGAAAGTATTAACACACATTTTATAGGAATTTTTTGACAAGCCTAACAATAGCCAAACCATAGGTACTGTGAGCACAGAGCTCACTAAATGATATTACCCTCCTTTCATATGATTATAATAGCAAAGTTTAATTTTTGCTCTGGAAAACCCAAAATATGTGTCTGATCAAGATATGAAATAGAAGAACTTCTGTTATACCACTATAAGAGAAGTTGCGAATAAGAGATGGGTACCATAAAGCGTAATAAACATAAAACAGACGGATGGACGTACAGACAGAGGTATGCCGGACATCCCGATCACTATATACCCTCCCACTTTTTAAGGGGGGTATAATAATATTTCGAGTTATTCTGATGTTTAACACAATTTTTCAAATAGATATAGTTATTTTCTTTATTGGAAAATGCCATTTTATGCAAAAAAAAAACCCCACACGTTGTTAGAAAACTCGATTGATCACTCGGGACAAACCTGAAAATTCAGAAATAATGAAATCGCATCCATCCCAGATTTGGTCGTTTGTGACAAATGGACTGGTCTTGTTATGAGACTAACCTGCATACTTAATTATAAGCCATATTTTATCTGCTGTTAATAGAATGCTGAAGAACATGTAACGTGACCACTTGGATCACATGTTTCGAGAACGGTGGTAGTTGTGGATTGAAATTGGAGGGAACTTCTTTTGAAAAAAGGAATACACATTAAACTCTAAATTTACTTCTTTTAATTAATTAAATTACTTTGCGAACTTTTGAAGAAGCCTCATACATTGATATAAAAAGGGAGTTTCGATACACCTCTCTTACGGCAATCAAAATGCGATGATTTCGGCAGTATTTTATGCATGCATAAGCATTTAACTTACACAATTTCTGAATAAATGATTTTGCACTTTCTTTATCAAATATTTGTTTTGTTTGCCTTTTTATAGAGGAGGAGGTCTGAAGAAATATTATAAAAACTATAAGTGTCTAAGTAATGTGATACTCTTCGATCTTTTCAACATTGTTGGAGAGGTTCAGTTCAACGTTTTTGTCCAAAATATATGCATTTTGTAGGAGTATGTCATAATTTGAATACTGTATACAGGGAAATTTTCGCCCCCTTTTTTTGCCCCTTTCGCCCTTCCCACTTTGGGCGAATTTAAAACTGGGCGATTTCAAAGAATATAGTATAATTTCTTAAACAAAACTGTAACTGGGAAAATTTAAAACGGTGCAAATTTGTTTGCAAATGCGAAAGGGCGAAAATAAAACGGGGCGATATAACCCTGTATACAGTACATGTATATATAGATTCCCAATATTTTCCATGAAATATCTCTTGAAGTAGTAGGAGGAATACGTTTAATAGTCGAATCATCAGAGTACAGAAGAATTTGGAGATTTCTTAGAAAGTGTTGTGTCTTCAATGTGTCAACCAGTCTGTTGTGATTCAGTATAAAAACAAGTGTAACATCACCATAGGCGGGATATATAAAGTCAACCTACCTATACTTTCACGGATCCTCTGTTCTATTACAAGCAATATCTGAAACTAGTACTTTCTTGATGATGTTACTCGGAGACATCTAAGCAATGCAGTGACTACAGATATCTTAATTGACCTGACAATAATACGTAATATATGGCATTGACATTCTCCTCTGTGCCACCTGTAAACAACTAAGAGAATGTTCGTACCTTTTTGTTCCGTAAAAATGAATTGCAAGATACAGAATGTTTGACACATAAACCACCGTAAACGACTGTTTTAGCAATACTGGCACTTTATTAGCATTGTAATAATCCTTGTTGCGATATTTGTTTGGATATATTTTAATATGCATCAACATATCCAAGTTCTTTAATACATCTGATGTAATATATTGTAATACAACTGCTTTTACATGGAGTCATCGTTTGTTTTAGTACTTTTTCTATCTGTTTAATGTAAATTGCAAATAACTCAATAGTAGAAAATTTTTGAGATGAATAACATCGTAATGTATTAAAAATGATTAAATGTAACATTGTGCTAGGCATAATACTTCTCTCTTCTGTACATTTTCTAATAATTGTTTTGTCTAAAATTGATTTTAAGAGGTATGGTCTCAAGGTTTCACTCAAAAGTAGACATGGTATACCCTTATTATACAAATCATACAACTGACAGTAAAGTGCGGTTTGTACAGAACCGGTGACTTTCAGTCGAAACATGTTATTTTGTGGAATAAAAAAATTCGGACAATCTCCAGTATGCAACCAGTGAATTAATAATTTAAAGCATTCCAAAAGCAAGATAATAAGTTATTAGCTGACCATGTCAAAGACCTATTACTCTAAATTACCCAAAATACCAACCGTTTTTGTGAAGTATGAACAAAGAACTGGTGTATGATTCTGAAAATTGATCACTTCCCTCCGATAAATTTTAACGAGGCCATAACAAAGAAACTGAATTGCTTCATTGAATAGACCAGTTTTTGCTCTGCTTGTGAAAAGGAGATTCTCCATTTTTCTTCCTCAGCAGGTGCAGTGCCTATAGGGACAACATGGAATCCTACGCTTAAAATCTCTGAGATAACAGCTTCTGAGGGCCACCCTTGTTGATAACATCTCTGTATCGATGGTAAGGATGCTTTTGGCCAGTGATATGATCTTTAGCAGAAGGCGTAGTCTTCTTCTATATCTTCATTTATAACAAATGAAGAACATGGTCCATGATGTACAGGTGTGGAGGTGGCGACATTACTGGTTTCAAGGAATCGCAAATAGTTATCACGAAATAATGTACTGAATATATATATTTCGTCTTTTTATCTTTATAGGGGAATTCTGACTTCATCAATATTTGATGGATTCATGAGTTTAAATCTTGTAAATGCCGGTGGTAATTTCTCACACTCCATCAGGATCACAGTGTGTTGTGGAATAGGTAAAGGTAGGTATTCGAGATCACAGATTGCCTTATGGTTTGGACCCAAACATCCAATCCTCGTCCGAATTGCTCAGATTGAATCCATCACGTTTACTCCGCTTTTCATTCCGTAACGTCCATACTTGATGCATACTGGTTTATCTAACATTTCTAAAATGTCAATGACTTCCCTTCTGAGGCGTATTTCATCAGGAGTTCCTATTTCATGGCAAAGTCCCACGTAGACTTCATTAGATAGTCGGTATGTGATTCATTCCGAAATTTGAAATTATCATTAAGTACAACAGTGTAAAAAGTAAGCATAATACTTTATTTGTCAGCAAATACAATTTATCATTGAGTCAAATGCTGACTGACTTTTTTCAAACCAATTGTTAGTCTATTATATATACATTAAATTGAGGACAGATTTCTCCGTTATTTCCCGATCATGACAAAATGCACACGGCGGGTGTGACCGGTCGGCAGGAGATGCTCACTCCTCCATGGCACCTGATCCCACCTCTGATGTTTCGGAAGTCCGTGTTTGCTCTGCTCCTATTTTGTATTATTTTATAGACTTTGATATTGAATACTGTTCGTTATCTCCATTTCCTTCTTGTATCGTATTTCACAGCAACACTTGATAATGTTCAGCTTTTAACCGATTTTTTTTTTTTTCAGAAACTTATTTTATGAATTTTATCTCTTCTATGTATTGAGGACACAAGTCAGTTAAAATATTTAAAATCTTAACAAAATTTACATTTTTACCCTAAACTTCTAGGAGCAATTTTTGTTAACAGACCCATGAAAAGTCAAATTTTTATCAATTCTATTCAGAATTGCGATTTGTAAAAAGGTTATAATTCCTTATATAAAATATATACATGTATTCCTTGTTACTAATCTGAAGAAAAGTTCTCAACTGAAAATCCCCAGTCTTAATTGAACTGTCGCTTTGTGATAACATTTGATGTGTACTTAGTTCAGGATTCAGTACAACCGTAACTAACTTGTCGAATAATTTCTTATCAAGATTAGTGTTATCTCCATATATTTAATTTCCAGCTACCGAACATGTATCTCTGCTGATTTACAGTTGTCCCCGAGGATGTTTGTCGTTCGGTACCTATTCATTCATGAGTACTCAGAATGAAATGATACTGACAGACGCGTCGCCCAGTATAAAAAGGCGCCACTCGAGGGACTTTAATTTGGTGTCCCTGGGATTAGTAAACTGCCCAGGGATATTAAACATATGTTTTGTCTTCATATTCCCAGATTTGCTATAATACAAATAATTGATACAAAACTGAATGTAAGGTTTTTATAACAAATTTATTTGAAGATTCTTTTTCGGATCCAACGTGTCCTATTTTAAAATGTTCTTCAATTAAACCGAAAAACTTATCCTTTCTTTCACCAGTAATCTTATTGGACATACCTCTTTACCAAAAACTGGAAAAGTTTGAATTGCAAATCTTCTATTTTTGTCTACAGAAATAGAAGATTTGCAATTCAAACTTTCCAGTTTTTTGGTAAGAGGTATGTCCAATAGGGATTTTTCTTGGTGAAAGAGAAGGATAAGTTTTTTCGGTTTTATTGAAAAACATTTTGAAAATAGGACACATCAATGCGAAAAGAATACTTCAAATGATTGTTATAAAAACGCTACGATTTCGGTTTGTATCAATTATTTGTATTATAGCAAATCTGGAATATGAAACAAAACATATGTTAATATCCTCAGATATTCGAGGGACACCAAATGAACTCCTTGAGGTGGCGCACCTCTTTATACTCGGGCAACATCGTCTTGTCAGTATCATTTCTTTTATTCTGAGTACTCATGAATGAATAGGTACCGAACGACAAGCTCCTTGGGAGCAGACTGTAAATGAGCAGAATATGTTCGGTAGCTGAAATTAAAATATATGGAGATAACACTAATCTTGATAAGAAATTATTGACAAGTTAGTTACGGTTGTACTGAATCCTGAACTAAGTACACATCAAATGTTATCACAAAGCGACAGTTGTAGAACTAGGGGATTTTGCATTCATTTTTCTTCAGATTAGTAACAGGAATACTTAATATATATATTTTATATAAGGAATTATAACCTTTTTGAAATCGCAATTCTGAATACAGAATTGATAAAAAATTTGACTTTTCATGGGTGTGTTTAACAAAAAATTGCTCCTAGAAAGTTAAGGATAAATCTAATTTTTGTTAGATTTTTAAATCTTAACTGACTTGTGTCCTCAATACATAGAAGAGATAAAATTCATAAATAAGTTTCTGAAGAAAAAAATCGGTTAAAAAGCTGAACATTATCAAGTGTTGCTGTGAAATACGATACAAGAAAAGGAGATGGAAATAACAAACAGTATTCAATAGAAGTATATAAAATAATACAAAATCAGAGCAGGCGAACACGGACTTGGGGAGTGGGATGAGGTAGTGAAAATAGAGCATCTCCTGCCAACCAGTCACACCCACCGTGTGCACTTTGTCATCATGGGAAAATAACGGAGAAATCTGTCCTCAATTTAATGTATACTGATCAACTAACAATTGGTTTGAAAAAAAGTCAAGATCAGCATTTGACTCAATGATAAATTGTATTTGCTGACAAATAAAGTTGTTGTGCCTTTTTTACACTGTTGTACTTAATGATAATTTCAAATTTCCGGAATAAATCACAGTACCTGGATCTTAATGAAGTCTACGTGGGACTTTGCCATGAAATGGGAACTCCTGATGGAATCACCTCAGAAGGGAAGTCATTGACATTTTAGAAAATGTAGATAAACCAGTATGCATCGAGTATTGGACGTTACGAAAGCAATGGTAAACGTGATGGATTCAATCTGAGCCATTCGGACGAGGATTGGAGTGCTCTGCACCTCCAAACCATAAGGCAATCTGTGATCTCTCTAAGACCCACCTTTACCGAGTATCCCACGACGCACTGTGATCCTGATGGAATATAGATTTACCACCGGGATTTACAAGATTTAAACCATGAATACCATCAAATATTGATGAAGTCATATTTTCCCCTATAAAGATAAAAAGAACAAAATGTATTTAGTACATTATTTTGGTAAATGCCTTTGCAATTCCTTGAAACCAGTAATGTCGCCACCTGCACACCTGTACATCATGGACCATGTTCTTCATTTGTTATAAATGAAGATATAGAAGAAGACTACGCCCTTTCTGTAAAGATCATATCACTCACCAAAAGCATCCTTATCGATACGGAGGAAATATTGGACAAAGATCCTATCAGAAGCTGTTATCTCAGAGATTTTAAGCGTAACAGTACATATTGTATAGGCACTGCACCCTTTGCTGAGGAAAAATGGAGAATCTGCCCTTTTTTCACGAGCAGAGCAAAAACTGGTCTAGTTCAAATAAAGCAATTGCACTTTCTCTTTGTTATGGCCTCGTTAAAATTTATCGGAGGGAAGTGATCAATTTTCAGAATCATACACCAGTTCTTTGTTCATACTTCACAAAAAAAACGGTTGTATTTTGGGTAATTTAGAGATTGAGATAGGTCTTTGACATGGTCAGCTAATAACTTATTTATCTTGTTTTGGAAGTGCTTTCCTTAATTCACTGGTTTGCATCTGGAAATTGTAGAAATTTTTTTATTCCACAAAATAACATGTTTCAACTGAAAGTCACCGGTTCTGTACAAACCGCACTGTTTTGTCAGTTGTATGATTTGTATAAAGAAGGAATTTCATGTCTACTGTTTAGTCAAACTTTGAGACCTTACTTCTTTAAACGCCATGTTAAAAAAAACCCCGTAGTCTGTACAGAGGAGAGTAGTTTCATATCTAATACATATCTAGAATTAATTTTTTTTTCATGAATTACTTATTTAAAAACTAAAATTTTTAATGAAGAATTCGCAATGTACATGAAACAAATAGAACGTGTAAAAAGGAAAAATTATTCTATAAACAGTAATATTACAATGTATGACATCAGAAGTGTTACATTCAACTGCCATGTTTATACAGAGAGTTTTTCCCCTACGAAAGATTGCAATAAGAATATTATAAAGTAATAAAGTACCAGCATTGCTAAAATTGTCATGTACACTTGGCTATGTGTCAAACAGTCTGTATTTTGGGATGTATTTGTACAGAACCCGTCGATTTAAACATTCACTTAGTTGTTTACAGAAAACAAAGGAGAAAATGTCAATGCCATATAATATTTTCCCATAAGTAAATATATTTGAATAACATTCATAAAAAAAATGTTTTGGGGTAAAATTTAAAGGGAAACACAAATAGAATGTTGATAGAAGAGGTACACTTACATTGAGGAATTAGTGTTAGAACAGAAAGTCATTCAGATGAATGGGTTGCCTTCTTTATGCATTCCACCTTTAGTGATGTTGCACATGCTGTTTATTTTGAATCACCACAGACGGGGTAAATAATAAAAAAAAATTTACAGGATCTAGAGACTCTGATTCTCTATGATGACGGGGTAATGATTTTTCCGTCAAAGGTATTTCATGGCAAATACTTGGTATCTGCAAACAGATATGGGGGAGTTTTTTTGGGGTTTCCCCAAAAAGTGTTATCAATATGCGTGGCAACAAGATCAACTTCAGAATATTAGGGAAGAACACTTTCCAGAATGATGCTACCGAATTGTGAAATAAAAAAGATGCATTTTTTTCATACCAGCCCAATGTTTAAAGATTATATTAAAGTCTTTTTTTCAAAGATCATATCCAAGATCTTTTTTAAAAAACCCTGTGAGATATTTTTATTAATGCTCTTCTGTTCTCAAAGGGTTACATTCTGTAACAATATGTGTTGCATTCCGCTATTATCTTTTAAACAATGTTTTCAAGAGGATATACAGATTTGCTTTGATTTAAATTACTGTAAATCTCTTTTTACCCCGGAGAACTTTATTTTCGAGAAATTTAAAGCAAAGGGATGTTTTGGAAAATTTCATTCTCGGTATAATAGAATTTCTTAGGATTATATAACAAAGACCACAATTCGTGAAAATTTTGTCTCGCTAATAAAAGTAATACAATCTCGCAAAAATAAGGTGTCGCGAAAATTAAGTGATCTACAGTACTGTTGATATATATTGTCTTTTTAAAACATACATTGTGCATTTGAATTAATCAGCTTACGCTGTTTCATGATTTATTAATTTGTGCAGTTATCTGTCACATTATTATTTCTTGAGAAAAAAAATCACATTGTTGAGAAATTAAAGCCTCGTTTTTGTATCTCCTTTTTACCTTATGTAAAATTAATCTTTGTATTGTTACAGGAACATAATTTTGATTTGTGAAATAAATGTAGACTGATATATTTTTTTTATCTACGACCTGCTTTTTTCTTTTAAGGGATGGACAATCCGATTTTTTTTTTTTGAATAGCAGATTTTCAAAATATATGATTCAAAACTATGAACAATACGTGTATTGGAAGTGTGATTAGGAATCCTCTTTAATACATGTTATTTATCTAATAAGAATGTGTGCATTTCTACAGTAAGTCATCAACAATTTATAATATACAGTTTTCTTTGATTTTTCCTACCTTATATAATTAAACAATTAGGCTTTCATCAATACGCACTAATTTTACCCAGTCCCTTTAACAATTTTTTCATGGAAAGTCTATCTATATCTCTTCCTCAACACCATCTCAAAAATCTCCTTAGAAGAGAGCTACGTGTGTAATGTGGAATACCACTTGCATAATTTAATTCTAGTTCGATACTTTAAAATACAATTAAAATGATGAACTTCAAAACAAAGACAATGTTGTCACCTGCTTTGTCACAAGGAACCAGTTCACACTGATCGTTAATCTATTAATTTTTTTTCACTTCTGCATTTAAAAGACAGAAGGAAAGATATTTTTTTATATTGCCCCAAAATTGCTTAAGCTATATTTCAACGCCAATTGATAATGAACTCATTCTGACAAACAAATTTGTGATTTGGCATATTACTTACATTAATTTAGTCATGTTGTTGACATATTGGATTTTGAGTAAAAATCTGATTTTTTTAGATGTATCTTCTGTGAAGTATCGCAGTTTAAAAGGCATATGATTAGCAATATTGAACATCACAACCCGAGCTAATTTTACAGGTAACAGATAGCAGTACAGTTTGCAATTTATTTAGATGTAGAAAATAGCATTAAAATAATAATATGAAAAAAAAAAACGAAAATATCACCAGATGTTTAGTTACAGTCGAAATGGGATTTTTCTATCATTTGTTTTATCGAGTCCCATTTAAAACAATAATGGTAAAACAAAAATACGTTGTCAGTGTAGACCGTCGATATAAGGATTACCTATTTAGCTGAATGATAGTGAGATTACTTTCTAAATTACAAATAAAAAAAAGGTTCCCATGTGTGTTCGAGATTGGTTCCTCGACTGTTAATAGAAGAATCAAGTTAAACTCAAATATATTCATCAACGAAATTCTTAATTTTAAGGGGGACTTATCCAAATTTATTCAGCAAAGAGTGACGCTGATTTAGACACTTTGACGTTATTATCCGTGCTCCGTAAAGTGATACACCGCATAACATAAAATCCAAAAATTTATTTATATATGTATATATCTATTTAAAAATTTTTATGTTTATTAATGAAAAATGAAAAGATTAGTGAGAATTTTAGAACGAAGTGATGGTTACTTTTCAATATAGAGAACATGTCCATGATTTTACCGGATAATCCTTGTAAAAGCAACTGTAAATAACAGTGTGGGTCTGGTTAAAAATATATTTAATTTAAAAAAAACTTCCTATTGTGAGGGATGTAAAACTGAGGATGAAGTTATTGACCCTAACGAACTTTTTTAAAATTTGTTCAAGAGGAATGATTGATGTCATTATTTTATATTTATTAGGCAAGGAAATTGTTCAATGGTCAACATTACGTTACAATTGCCTTTTCAGGGTATAAAGTTCATGAAACATATGGAGATAACGGGGTATTCCCAAAAAAATTGCATAAAACTATACAAAAAATAGGAGGATATTTCAGGATATATAGTACAGATGAACCATTCAAAGTTTTTGTCGATATACCATCTATGCTTTCTTTTTCTTTTTTTTTTTTTTTTCAATTTTGAGATTGAATACTGTTGTTATCCCATATCCTTCATTAGCCGCTTTTATTATTATTATTATCATTTTCACCTTCTTCTCATATTATGATATTGTATGTTTAATGCAATTTTTGTGAAGATCTCAATTTTATAATAAGTATTACCCTGAGTTTGCAAAACATAAAGGAAATATAAAACCCGCTTTTAATTAAATAGTACGGTAAAAATATAACGAACACATATACATAAAACCTGTAAAATACAACTCTAAGAAAAAGACATTATTAAGAAGGAGATAAGGTAACGAACAGTATTCAATCTCAAAGTCCTTAAATCAATACAAAATAAGAGCAGAGCAAACACGGCCCTCCGAAACATCAGAGGTGGGGTCAGGTGCCATGGAGGAGTAAGCATCCCCTGCCACCGGTCACACCCGCGTGGATCCTTGTCATGATCAGGAAATAACGGAAAGGAAATCAATTTCTGATTGACAACATCTATGTGGTTTTTGGAGACCAGGTATTCCAACAGTTACTGGAATCCACGGGGACAAATTGCGCCCCGTTATTAGCAGACATTTTAATATTCATATGAAGCAGAATTTATGCAAAATCTTATGCGTGAAAAGGAGAAAACACTTGCTGTGGCCTTCAAATCACATTTAAATATCGACGACGTATTGTCAATTAATAATGGTAATTTCCATTCCTACGTCGATACGATATATCCTGGTGAGCTTGAGATAAAAAAAACCACAAAGTCCGACACTTCTGTTTCATACTTGGAATTTTACTTGAAAAAGACACTAATGGTAATCTAACAACCAAGCTATATGATAAACGTGATGACTTTAACTTTTCTATCGTCAACTTCCCTTACTTATGCAGCAATATGCCTCGAAGTATATACTAGTATGTCTCAGTTGATTCGATACGCAAAAGCATGCTCTACGTATGAACAATTTCTAAAACGAGGTAAATTATTGACAAGCAAGTTGACGAAACAAGAATATCAGCAGTCTCGTTTAAAGCCATCCTTTCGTGTTCTATGGTCGATACAATGACCTTGTCAGCAAATACAGTTTATCATTGAGTCAAATGCTGACTGACGTTTTTCATACCAATTGTTAGTCCATTATTTATACACTGAATTGACGACGGATTTTTTCCGTTATTTCCTGATCATGACAAGGGGCAAACGGCGGGTGTGACCGGTCGGCAGGGGGTGCTCACTCCTCCATGGCACCTGATCCCACCTCTGATGTTTCGGAGGTGTGTTTGCTCTGCTCCCATTTTGTATTGTTTAATGGACTTTGATATTGAATACTGTTCGTTATCTCCACATCCCTATGCAAAATACAAACATCTTTTCAAAGAAAAATAAAAGTAATACTACTGATCTGAAAAATGTTACTAATATATCTATAGTTATAAACTCCGCTTCTTGTATTTTTTGTGCAGTAAAATGCAATTAGGGATACAAATAATGACTTCATTGAAGTAACTAGATTTTCATATTTTATTTGAAGAACCTTGAAGAAATATCTTACTACTGTATCAGAAGCTTTTAGTACTCTAAATACGAACTTACAGTACCAATCAGACCCAACCTGATACCCAAGCAATCCCAGAAAGCAGTCCCCGGGTCTGATCTGGACCGCTTTGTGTCAGGTTGGGTCTGGTTTGCACTGTACTTCGTTGATGTTAACCTTTTATCTACAATGGATGTTATAAACAAAAATACTAGTAGCAATAAATATCATGTACATATCTTGGTAACATCAGTGAAATCTATGGAGATATCGAATAGTATTATGAAAATAATGGCCAATAAATATTTTTAAAAACAGCATTTGACTTAGTGAAAAAAATGTATTTGCTGACAATGTCATTGTATCGACCATTTAACTTAGGAAATGATGATTTTGAATTAGATTGCTGATATTCTTGTTTCATTAATTGACTGCCAGTAACCATGATCTCCCAATTTGTTTTAGACATTGTTCATACATAGAGCATGCTATTGAGTATCGAATCAACTGGTAAAGAACCCCTATGCAGATTATGAGGGTATATTGCTGCATAAGTAAGGAAAAAAGACTACTGAAAAGTTAAAGTCAACACGCTTAGCTTAAAGCTTGGTTGTTAAATTTCCATTAGCGTCTTTTTATCATATGGAGAAGTGTTGGGGTGTTTACTTCAGAAATTTTAGTAGATATCAACGTAAGAATGGATAATTTAAAGTAAAATTTTTTATTGCAAAATTTATTCAAAAAGATGATGGCTGAGTATATCATATACATACCGGTATATATTAAATTCAGTACCGAACAATGTGGGGAAGGTACGAAAATGACTTTATCAGCAATGCAAGTATATATCAGCTTAGTAAGAATCCTGTTACTTCATTGCCTTAAGAAATATTCTAGAAGCGCTAAAGATATAAAAAGATAAACGTAAATCGTCAATCATATGGTATGTGAAAAGAACTTCGAACAAATTGCTTATCAGTTGATATCAGCTCTCTTAATACCCAGCTACTTGAAGAACGCCAATATTTTAGCAGTAACATATACCATGGTATTTCACAAAATGTACTTGTAGCTATAGACATAACTGCAGATATCGAGGTAACTTCGGTGCAAGATCATGTAGAGAAGCTTTGAGAAAACTCATACAACAATATTAGGAAATATCAGCTTTTTTTAAATGATGTCGATATTTGTATCTAAACTTTCATTTTATTTACAAAAAGTATACTTACAACTGAATATTTAACTTCATTCATCTTGGATATTCAAGTGTAAGATCTTTGGTGAAATAAAAAAAATTAACAACAATATTGTTGGTAAAGATCACCTATGTTTGAATCAAGTTACTTCAAGGATGTCTTTACTTTGTATTCAAACTTGGGTTATTAGTATGTTGCCCCAATTGGTAATA
>NW_026941632.1:0-13391 GCF_032062105.1 Saccostrea cuccullata
AACAAACGAATATCAGGTCATCAATTTCAAATAAATCATGGTGGTCAGCACCTTAAATCCAAACATTTTAAGGTACCTTATCATTCTGTTTTGTCAATGAAAGTTAGAATTTTCGTAAAGATTTATCACCACACAAATAGTTTGTCGCTGCAGAGTACACCTTACCGTAGACAACGAGAAGAATTTCGGATTAGAAAACTAGGGGCAGTCTTTCCTTATGGATATATTGGCAATGTCGATCGTGTTGGAAATCTTTCCAGTCCACATTGTAATAATGTTAATTTGATGGGGCTTTTTAACCATACACAGACACGTTAGAGTAGTCATGGGCATAGATCGTACAATAAACCGGCGATGATGATTCATTACTACCTTATGTAAATCAGCAGTTAGGTCTACATCATGTTTGCATCAAACTTAATTCTATCCCTTTGAAACTGCCAATGAAAGTCCAATATTTGATCCCTTGACACCAGAAAATAGGTTTTTTAAAGCCACACGTTTTACAGATAAAAATGCAGCAAAAATAATTCGTCTTTTCAATTAACTTAAATATGCCAATAAAGGAATTGACGCGGTTAATATAAGTAATATTCTTAATCACAAAAATGTCCAGTCATGCATTCCACCATATGTCAAGCTAAAGACTGCACCTTTTATTTCCTACAAATATACTTCTGCCATTGCTTCCAAACTTTTCAATGACAAGAAAACTTTACATGGCCTGGATACCGTGTATCTAAAACATAATCCTCCTTCATGTTCATGTTCTTCTTCGCCCTTTAACTGAAGTCCTACTGGACACGTCATTAAAGGTGACGTAAAAATAGTTAATAATGATGACCTTAGATCACTTATTTTAAAAGGTCCTAAAAATGAGGAACCCCGATACTTCAACTGGTGTCGGAATTTCGTAGATATTATAGATTCTGTTGAAAATTACGCCAGACGATGGGCCAGATATGAAAAAAAGACACCTTGTTAGAATGGATTAACGTAGAACCTACGTCATTTGGCATCATAACTAGTGAATGTGTTTAACATGTGCTATATCCATTTTGAAATCATAGTCAATTCAATGTCACTTTTTCCCGTACTTTACTGCTTCAACAGAAATAGTAGAAATTACTGCATTTTGAAATTCACAGAACTCAATTTAAAATCATGCCGAGATAATCTTAATGCAATTCATATATTTCTTGGTTTATAAAACTTAAAGACAATTTATTTCTGAAATTAGAAAAACCTGCAGGCACCTTTCATTTACTAGATCTTGACCTGAATTTAGTTGACAAATCCAAGACTATCTTGTGTAATGAAATAAAAATGTATACAACCTACTGTAATAATTTGAATTGTAAGTAACCATATTGAAGGAATGCAAACATCCTAATCAATCTTCAATTGTCTACTAAATAGTGTAATATCTTGAAAAAGTGTGTCTAAGTCAAAGATGTACGTGTTGAAGATTCTGTGTACATTTTTGCGATATCTATGATGAAATGATCATATGTGCATTCCTTTTTTTATAATTATTCATATTCATATTCTAAGTGTTTGATTACAATTTTTCTATTAAGGACAGATGATACAATCAAACTTTTGTCAAAAAAATTGAAAATAACAACTTGGGTCAAGTTTAAATGGGTAAATTGAATAAGTTTCACCACGTAGATTTTATTTTTTTTTATTCAAAATTTCACAAAAATGGCATTTCAATTAAAAAAAAATATCTGTATAGATAAATAAGGATGGTTTCAAAAAGGTAGACCTTTGAACATCACAGAAGTTTTACAATTTCTTGATACTCTAGAATTTGTTTATTTGTATCAATTGCAATGAAAATAGGTCAAAAATATATACCAATCCAGGCATCATATTTTTGTTTGTATCATCTGTCCTTAAATATGTTCTTTTAAAATTAAAAGTACAATTTTTGATAATTATTTTTAATCTGAAAATAACCCAAAACAGTTATTTTATATAAATCCCGTGTAAGTGCAAAAGGGTCAAGAATAGTAGAATCGGTAAATAGCCTATCTCTCATTAGTTAGGGGCGAAAGGTATATATTTTAATCACTTTTTGTAATCAAAAAAATTTGGGTATGTTTTTCATCATATTAAAGATTGAAAACATTGTGACAAAGAGTTCTACAAAAAATATTTACAAAAGTAGGGTGGAAAAGGACTAAAAAAAAAGAGTTCAGTTGCCTACATTCTTTTTAAAATGTGGACTTATCTTTTTTGTCAATTAAATAAAAAGGAAAATATTCTTGAGAAATATTAATATTGTTCAGTTAATAAAGTCTATAAAAGACAATGTTTGAAGAGGTACTTTTGTGATTTTTCATATTCTCTTCTTGACAAGTACCCCTAAAATTAACTACAAATGTGTAGTTGCGGTATGTAACTGCCATACCAAGTTTCTAGGCAGTACTAAATTTAAAAACAAGGAAACTTATCATGAGCTTTTAACTGATTGATATGCAAGTACTTATTTATAAATTTGAAAAGTAAAAATCTTGTGACAAAGACTTTTCCGACATAGGTTCTACCTTAAATGAATCAGATCCATGATAAACTCGCGTATTAAAAGATTAAAGGGCAATATGAAAACAATTCATAATTTTGTGTTCAATAATTCAGCAGTGAAAAAAATAGATGGGTAACATGATCAGTACATACTGGTCCCTGCCGACAAAGCAGGTAACAACATTGTCTTTGTTTGTAAGGCTAATTATATAAATTGTACTTTTGAAGAACTTTGACTTAATTCTACAAGTGGTTATCCTTCTTATACTCAAACTTCCCTTTCTATGGAAGAAATTCTTCAAGATCATATGTCAGTATATATTTCCATTTCTTATTTTTTTTTCTCTGTGATAACTCTTTGAAAGTTGTCGGAATTTATTTCTTGATAATTCTGCCGGAATGTAAATTAGGCAGGTCGATAGGTCAGGAGCTAAGGAGGCCTAATGTGCATGCAAATCTGGTGCGCATCTGTCTCTGTGTCTGACGCTAGGGAGGCCATATATGCATGTAAATCTCGTGCGGCTGCCTTTGTATTTGACGTCAGTGGGCGAGGACTATTGAAATTATTATCGTTTTACTTGCTTGACAGTTTGCTTGACAGGGCGTGCTAAAATTTTGTATGCTGATTATAATTTTACCCATCGATTGGATGTTTGATTTCAATGGAATCAATAATAATTTGCATATGAAACACAGAACGCAGCAATACCACTGACAATACTGACCAATCGCATTGAATAAACAACAATTACATGCATGATTGTGAACAGACACAGCAGACACAGCAAGTTTTACTTCCTATAATGATGATTTTGATAGATCTACCTACATAGTACAACAGAAACAGAGTAGTCTTACTAATCCCATTCTTTAAATTTTCTTATACGTATTCAAAAACCCATCCGGTCAATTCACAACAAATATAACACATGTACATGCTTTTTTAGGACAGAAATTAAACGGCCTTTGACTGAACACGTGTTGCTGGTGACTACAAATGCCGTACTGGTAAACAACCATTCAATGTGATTGGTCAGTATTATCAGGGTATTGTTGTATTCCGAGTTTCATATGCAAATTAGTATTGATTTCATTGATCCAATTGATGAGTAAAATGATAACCAGCACACAAAATTTTAGCACGCCCCATACTCGTAAATTTTCTTATCTGGTCATTGGTCATTTGCAAAATTATTTTGTTAAAACACATCCGATTGCACACTAAAGTACTCTGAAATTGACATCAAAGAGATGCTTGAGTTTCTGATTGACAATATCTCTGTGGTTTTTGGAGACCAGGTATTCAAACAATCTATTGGAATTCCCATGGATACCAATTACGCTCCGTTATTAGCAGACCTATTTTTATATTCAGATAAAGCAGAATTTGGTCTTATGCGTAATTACGGCACACGGTGTACAAGTTCAATGGCAATTTACACGCGCGGTGAATGAGCTTGTAGCCACCGTAGTATAAACAAGTTCTTTTTTTAAAATTGACCAGTACTTACCGACGCCTATTCACTGAGTTAAAAATAGACAACAACTTTTAGGAAAAAAAATTTCTTCACATGTTGATTTATTTTTAAGAAAATTATTTTTGCCCATGCATTGCATGCGCAATTTTGCTAAATATTTATCTACAGCAAAATTTTCAGATTTAAGATATAATAATTGTGATGACTTTAACTTTTGTATCGTCAACTTCCCTTACTTATACAGTAATATACCTTCATCACCTGCAGACGGAGTCTTTATATATCAGGTGATTCAATACGCAAGAACATGCTCTACGTATGAACAATTTCTAAAACGAGATATATTATTGACAAGGACGTTTTATGGTCGATACAATGCCCTTGTCATCAAATACAATTTATCATTGAGCCAAATGCTGACTGCCGCTTTTCATACTAATTGTTAGTCCATTTTCGATACATTCAATTGACAACTGATTTTTCCATTATTTCCTGAACATGGCAAGGAGCACACGTCGAGTTTGACCGGTCAGCAGGGGATGCTTACTCCTCCATGGCACCTGATCCGACCTCTAATGTTTCGGAGGTCCGTGTTTGCTCTGCTGCTATTTCGTGTTTTTTTTTACTTTGATATTGGATACTGTTCGTTATCTCCATATCCTTCCTCTAACAGTTCCGCATTGTTGTAAAGACTACAAAAAGGTGACGGGGCCTAATTTATACGCGAAATGTTTGTCAATCAATTCTTTATTTCCTTATGCGAAATGGCACATCAGACAGATACATGTACATTGTATTATAAACAAGGTATACATATATTCAGATCTTTCAATTGTATAACAAATGTTTACATACATATCATGAGCTACGAATTTTCCCAATTTAGACATTTCTTTAACATTTTGTACACTTAACAATTGTATCAATTTTAAGACACTAGGTTTTTTAACATAATACTGTTTTATATATTGAATTCTGAGATCTTGATATATAGGACATTTCAATATAAAATGGAACTCATCTTCTACATCATTTAAGTCACATAATAAACATTTTCTGCTATTTCTGTTTTCATTAGAGATAGCTTAAACCAAGATTATCAAATTCATTCTTAATTTCAGGAAACCATTTGTCATTATTCCTTACCCTTTCTTCATAACATGCTTTCAATATACAGTTGTTTGTATTTTTAAGGTTAAGCCAATATTTCAAAATTTGAAGTTTCCTTGAAAGATACAAAGATAATCTGCCTAATTCATAATACACCATACTGTTTGGAGTACATAATTTCACACCCAAGACTTTCTTACAAAAATTACTATGAATTTTTTCAACATCTTTAGCCTTGTGAAAACCCCATATTTCAGCTCCATATGACAAAACACTTTTCACATATGTATCAAAAACTGCACATTTTGTTTTTATGTTTAGGTAATAATTATTCATTCTTGAGTTAATTGCAAAAAATGCCTTCCGACCTTGATCGGCAACATGCTTCTGAGTCATATTGAATTTCCCATTATAATTAAACAGCATACCTAGGTAATTGAATTCATTGACAATTTCAAGTTCTTTATCCTCGTACATAAATTTTTCAGATATTTTTACATTTTCTTGATTTCTAAACACAACAATTTTTGTTTTTTCATCGTTAAGTTTCAATTTCCATTCTTGATTATATAAAAGTAAAGAGTCTAACAATTTCTGCAGTGAATCAGCAGATTCAGCCATTAGTACCATATCATCAGCATACATAAGCAAGAACATGTTTAGTAAATTGAAATCAAAAGATGGAGAGTTGTTTCTTATAAAATGTAATTCACAATCATTAACAAAAAGAGAGAACAATATTGGTGATAACACCTCACCTTGTAATAGACCAACTCTATTTTCAAAAAATTCAGACATCATACCATTTGACTTAATACATGATTTAACAATGGTATATAGTGATTTTATTGTTTTTAATAGTTTTCCTTCAATGCCCTGTTTTATTAATTTAACCCAAAGGCTGCTCCTATCTATAAAATCAAATGCTTTTTTATAGTCTATAAAACAACAGTATAGTCTTCCCCCTCTGCGACTTAATTGTCTGGTAATCATTGTATGTAAAACAAAAATGGCATCAGTAGTAGAGAGACCTGGTTTAAAATCGAACTGAACATCTGATAATATAGAGTTTTCCAAATCCCATTTTAATAAACGACTATTTAAGACAGAAGTATAAAGTTTACCTAAGCAACTAGTCAATGTGATACCTGTATAATTATTGGGGTCATTGGGGTCCCCCTTTTTAAATACAGGGACTATGTAACCCTGAGCCCAAGATTCTGGAAAATACCCAGTACTAAATATAGAATTAAAAAGTTTAACTAGACATGGTACAATATGGTTTTTACATGTAATGAAAAAATCGTTCAACATACAATCTTCTGCACAACTCTTATTGTTAATTGCTTCATACGAGGGGCGTTCAATAAATAATGTCATTAGCTCGATTACATACAACATAGTAGTCATATGACATGAAGATTGACTTTCTCTCATTATTGAATCTTTAATGAATTAATAACAGTTTATGTGACCACTTTTCATCACATGGTTTTATCGTGAGAAGCTTGGAAACAAGGGCTACTCGAGACACTGCATTATAAATGAATGGTAAAGAATCAGTAAACTAGAGTGAAAATAAAAGCAACATTAAAGCTGCTGTAAAACTTGTTAAAAATCCCAAAGAAATATTCACTGAAATATGTGTCATTTACAGCAACCAATGCCTGTTTTATAGACAAATTATCAGGTGGATTTCAAAGATAAAAATTTATATAATGGGCATCAAAAATGGGTACCCTCCTTGCCAACAAAAATTATAACAACTTATGTACTGTTTGCCAAATTACAACAAATAATATTTGATGTTGTATGATTGACTTTAAGACACATAGCAAATTTGATAGACATCATATCGGGAGTAGTTTACACTGTTTTTAAGAAACGTTTGACAGTAATTAAGCTTGGTACTCTAAGGTCACCCTGTATTTTGAAAAATTAGTGAAAACGACAGCGTGTACAAAAGTCTTAACAATTATTTTAAAATATCAGTAATTGTAATAATCCACGTTTGTTTTATATTCAAACAGATATTGGAACATGAATCTATTGCTTAAAACCATTAAAATACAATTTACCATAAGATGTACTTGATAAAAACGGCGAAGGTCTGTCAAGAGCAAAGGTATGCAAGAGCACAAAAACAGATTTATCTGCAATTTTCTTAAATATTAGTGGTATTATTGTTCAAATTCGTATTCGGGGAGACAGTTTAACATCTGGAGGTGTCTAGAAAGCAGTTTTTTGCACAGAAATCGAAAGGTTGATCAGAGAAAGGACCCAGAATCAGGAATCCACTACATTAAATTTCTTCATGACAGCGTTTAAATCCGCATGCCCTAAAGAGTAAAGGGGTTTACGGGATAAACAGAAAGTTAATGTTTTTCACATTAACAATATTTGCCAGATCTTTGACCTTTTGACTTGTTTCTATTTCCAAATTTGAATAAAACACCTTTCAGAAGGAAAAAACAAGTCCAGGAAATCATTGGATCTGCCATCTTCCAGTATACTAAGGGTCATACCAAAAAATGAGTTCTAAAAACAATCAGAAAATGGATAAAAAATGTTACGGACATGTGTTTGAATTAAAATAGATTAATAAGTAAAATCATGAAGACTAAATCATTGAAAAGCGTCGTTTGCTTCTTTCTGAGCCCCAATGACATTATTTATTGAACGCCCCTCGTATACTTCTTCCCCTGATATCTCTCTGTCTAACTCTTCAAAGATAGCATCCCCTGTTGTATCATAGTTTAACGGTTGGTCCCTTTCATCAAAACTTCTATGATCATCATCCATCAAATTTTGAAAGTACTCAACAAATTCATCAATAGATATTGAACTATCAGTACATGATTTTTTGTCTTTTGAGAAAAGCTTAAAAAAGTTTTTGGGATTGTTTTTCCTTAAATATTCAAATAAATTTTCCTCATATCTCTTATAATACTTCCTACATTTATCTTCATACTTTTTATAAATTGTTTTATGGTGAATCAAAGATTGGTGATTTTCTGTGGATTTGCACTTATTAAAGATATGAAGTGCATCTTTATATTCCATATCTTTTGATTTACACACATCATTGAACCATGGTTTATCCTCAGTTTTCTTATATCTTATTCCCTTTCTGCTGGGAGCTCGTATATCACAATGAGGTAACACAATGCTATTAATAACATCACAAAAGGATTTGACACAACTATTTACGTCATTCTGATTACATATTGGTGTATCAACAATGTTCATCAACTCTGACATATTATGTTGGAGAGCATTTAAAATATCAGTACAGTTCGCCTCCTTCCATTTTACAATTTTACTTACAGTCCGAACATTCATACTTATGTCTGTACATTCTTTTGCTTTACCAAAATTACTTTTTTCACATTTTACATGGAAGAGTAATGGGGAATGATCCGAGAGAGTATTAAATGTACCAACATTGAATTTTTCTATATTCTGTATCATATCTTGTTCACATAAGAGGTAATCAATAACACTTGTTCCATTTGTACTGCAAAATGTTACACTACCACTAGGATCATCAGGATGTCTACCATTAACTATTCGTAAACCAACACTTTTACATAATGTTAACAATTGTCTACCATAATGGTTAATACATTTATCTTTGTTTTTTTCTTTCAACGTTACAAATGTCAGAAGTATATAAGCAGAAAGGTTGTAATGTATCTGTAATATTTTCATTAATATTATCATTGGTGATATAATCATTATTTTCTCCGCATCTGGCATTGAAGTCACCTGATATAAATATATGACCATGAGTGCTATATTTAACAAGAAGATCATATAAGCATTGGAATAAGTCTATATCCTCTCGCTCATAGAAAACACTTCCATTGGGAGGAAAATAACAGAAAATAAGGTATATAGGTTTATCATTGAGCTGAACATGATTTAGTTTTAACACTACTATAGTATCAGAGATATTTTCTAATAAGCAGACATATTTAAATATTTCTTTTCTAATAAATATAACTAAACCACCTCCTTTACCAGTCTAGGAAATATAAGTGATTCATAACCATCTACAAAAATTATGTTACAATCATTCTCTGTTATCCAGCTTTCAGAAACACAAACCACATCTGCTGAATTAACAATATCAATAAATGCACTTTCTGATTGCTTTTTCTTGAGTCCTTTGCCTATGTTCCAAGTAAGTACCCGGAGCGGATTAAGGCCGTGGATAGTATCCAAGTCATTGCATTTTGAAATCGATCCTGCGACCGCAAGATCCTATCTTTCCATGGTCTCAACATCGGGTTCGAAGTTCTCCTCGTCATTGTACCACTGTGCCTCGTCCCTCATATAGTTCTCCATTAACATACAGTCGGTCACGTACCAGTTTCACTCTGTCACCTTCTTCCCACAGTCTATTCATTATCGGCTTTAGACAACGCCTCTTTTCTGCCATGGCTGATGGATATTGCCTATACACTCGGTATGGAGTTGATCGCAGGCGTGATGACTGCTTGAGGCACAACTCAAGGTCACCTTGATATAAGAACTTTGCTACAATAGGTCTGTTATATCCTCGACGGTGACGCCCAAATCTGCGGATGTTAATGAACTCTATATGCCTATGGATACCCATTTCATTGGATCGGAAGCACTTCAATTTGTAGTAAAGGTCTTCATCTTTACTTTCGTAACCCAGATTGTCGAATATCAGGTTCATCTTCATTGAAGTATTGTAGATCAGTAATATGCTCATCTGTCTGCTTGTTGACCCTTCTCACTTGATCTAGGTTCTGGGCCATGTTTTGTATCATTGTATCAAACTCTGTTGAAGTCGAGCTTTTGATTTGTTGATTCTGTCTCTTTCTGTAGGACAACAAGTCTAGCTTGTACATCAACAAAGGTTACAATATGTGTTTGTGGGTTAACACCCAGTGGGGATGGCAATTCAGATGTCGGTGTAGATGTAGGTATAGGTATTTGGTCAGAGGTAGGTATTTGATCAGAGGTAGGTATAGGTATTTGGAAAGATTCACCATACAGTACTTTGTTTACCTCATTTATGACATTACTGACCAATGGGGTGAGGCTACTCTCATTGTCACTTACAGTTACATCGGAATTCATAGAGTTGGACAACTTTTTCCTCTTCTTACTTTTCTTTTTCCCTTTTTCGATGTCTGAGGCCATGTTACAGGTGTAATATAAAGTTCCTACCACCAACTAATGCTCAAAAGAAGCATAAATCAAAACAAATTCTCAGCGCGGGGAGAAACACAACCATCCGCCTAGAATCCCGATCCTGATGTTTATAATGACATCACACATGAATAGTTATTTCTCATTAAACCAGAAAATGAAATAATTTGCAACTTTACTCTGCATTAGCAAAATTAACACTTATCAATGCATTAAAAAATGCTGGTTAAATCCCACATATTCGTAATGTATATGGTTATCCTTATAAAGGATACATTCAAACAAAGGTATCTGTAATTTTGTTTGGGATTTAAATAAATTTCCGTTTACGAAAAACAATTTGTAATTATACGGGGGTTGTTTGAAAATTACGGAGGCATTTACTTTAACTCCATAAAAGGCAAAAAATAAATTTAGGAAAATTTGTGAACATTTTATAAAGAATGAATAAAACAATTATGCAAAATCTCTAATCTATTTTATAATTAGAAAAATTATGATGGAATTATAATCATGCATATATCTATCAACCTGGAGCAGCGTCGCTACGCTATTTTAACGTCACTTCATTCGGACATGTTTTCACATGTGAAACAATATGATCGGGAAGCGTTTACTTTTATTTGTTACCCAATATAACATTACAAAAATCAACCTGTCTCTTACCTTAAACGATTCTTTAAAAAATGTGTACTATTGCTCTACCAGCATAAAATTTTCTAGTGCCATATATACCTAATGACTTAGCATCATGCAGTGTCAATACTAGTATATGCAGCGTGGGTTAATGTTATTAAGTCCGTTAAGATAAAAATTGGTGGTGGTCCAGAGCGTTTAATTTTACTCTGGTTGAATTATTGGTTAGAAATTTTTTTTACAAATAAAATAAAAATCCCTAAGACATGTTTTTGAACTCGTTTTTATTGTTTTGGAGGTTAGTCAGTCTAGTAAAGAATTCAAAATGGTGTTACACAAAATTTTAGGTGTCTTACTGCTCCGCCTTGACGTCCAAATTCATTTTGTCGTCGTTATTAGATTTCTTTACCACGCCTCATTATTTTACTGATCTTTGCATTTCTGATCGGAATTCTAAAAAAAACTTGCACAGCATGAAGTTAAAGTAAAATTGAAAAATTGTATACATATATCAAATTTTTTTTTCGCTCTTATTACGGATTCATCGAGGGTTAGAACGTTGGTGTTACATATTTTCAATACCTGAATTCGTGGCTGCGCCGACGACCCGTAACATTGACAAATTTTTATACCATTAAAGAGAAGAAATTTAATACTTGTCAATTATATCTTGCTTTCATGAATTCTTATTATTTGTCAATTTTCACCGAAAGACGTTCATTAGAAAGCAAAATATACACAGCGTCTCAATGACTTCCGAACAACCCTCGTATTTGCAGAAAAAAGGGGGAAAAACAGGGAAAGGTAGACTCATGGATGGAGAAAATAACTTTTATTGGGGAAAGATTAAATGATGGTATAAGGACCTTTATGATACGTGCAACCAACTTAATGTATTGGAAATATTTGGAGAGTACATGTATATACAATGAATAATGTACGGATTCAACGGAAAGTCTGTGATGTGTAATTCAAATTGACGAATGTGTACAGCATACTGTGAATTTTATCTGCCATTGCATTGTGAGTCTAGTAAAAATATTTAATGTTATTAATGCTTTTTCATTATTAAAATGTCTTTTAAGAACGAGGTAAAATTACAATTACTTGCATTTGACATTCATTCTTCATCATATTTTTCAGGTCTTTATCATTCAACAGTCTAACCACAATAGATGACGATACACTCAGTGGTTTGAAAAAAATACGGGAAATGTAAGTATGATTTTTAATTATAAGAATAAGAATATAAGTCCTCCAAACTATAAAATCCCGTGTTGTGATTCATTCAATTATTTGACACAATTAGACTGTAAATCAATTATTTTGGGGGAGAATATCAATTCCCCAACTACTAACATTCCATGCATTCATCTATTTAATGATTTGACAAGATTAGTTAAGCTCATTATTCAAAATATTTTTTTTGGAATATCAGTCTTTCATACTATAATTTCCTATGCCTTCATTCTTTATTGACAATTTGTGTTATTTAAAGTGTAAACTTCCTTATTTATTAAATTTGAAAAGGGTGTTCTTTATTTTTATTTTTTATTCCGATAATTTTCTTCCAGTCGACTGAACCACAACAGAATAAATACAATTCAGGAAAACCTATTTAATGGTTTGATGAACCTAGAGAAGTTGTAAGTTTTTTCTAAGAGTACCTAACCATACATATTTTTCGGAGTCTCGATCAACCATTGTATTACATTGCGTTTTGAACTCGAATCAACAATGTAATGAAAAATATCACTTTCTTTCGGTTTTCTAATTAAGAATGTTTTGAACCTGAATAACAAACAGTGTGATACATGTAACTCACTTGATTTATCTGAAATATATGAAGTGTAATACATTACAATACAAGAAGATATAAGGAGATAACATACAATACTCGGGCTCAAAAGTCCAATAAAACAATACACTTCTGGAGTAAAGTAAACATGGACCTATATATAACACCAGAGATGAGATAAGATGCCATGGAGGAGATAGCATCCCCTGTCGACCGGTTATATTCACCGGCTCACTGCTTTTTATGATCATATTTTTTTACGATTAATCAGGTAATGAATTTTTAGGGTGACAAATACTTGTACTTGACATTCACTCCTCACAATATCTTTCAGGTATCTACACGGTAACAATATATCCACAATGGAGGACAATGCAATCAGTGATTTGACAAAATTAAAGACACTGTAAGTTTATCATTCTATTTTTCTGCAGCATCAATCCTTCAAATATAATTAATTCACGGTTGTGAAGAACGGAAAAATATTTAAATTAATATTGATTTCATTATGAAATTAGAATTGAAAAGACGCTTTAATCGATTTCTAAGATTCTGACATTAAACGTTAATTCTTCACAATTTTCTTTCAAAAATCTTTACAACAACAAAATAGGAACCATAAAAACATCACAATAAATTGGTTGACAAAT
>NW_026941633.1:0-13424 GCF_032062105.1 Saccostrea cuccullata
TGTTTCGCCGAAAAACATGCCTCGCTCTACGACAGTCAAGGAATCAGATACCATTTATGTTCAATAACTTGATTCAGATCTTTGAGAAAAGAATGTTAATATAAACTCCATTAGACGATCTTATTAAAATGGTTTTCTTATTTTTGTCTTTTCTATTCATTTAATATCACACAAGTGTGCATGGGAAAAACAGTGGTTATACGTTTTATACTTACTATGTACATGCATCGATATTGTTTCTTGAAAAACTATAACTTATAACTATGATTTAAGATCTGTTTTTCCGTCTTGCAAAACAAATGATAATAGGTATCTCTCATTTGCTTATTTAGTCTTTTCTTTTTCTACTTTGAGAACCAACCAAAACCAGTTACAGAAGACGTTTGAGAAGACCCTGGAATAAATCTTTAGTTTGACACAGAAGTGTAACGTAATTACGACGTGATCTATTAACGCGCAAACCATTAAGCTATTAGGAGCACTGCTCTAGATAAACTTGTGTATACATATGCAACAGTACACCTGTCTAAGAATTATGACAAGAGGCCCATGGGCCACATCGCTCACCTGAGTAACTTGGGTGATGAAGTTCTTTACCCGATTACCCCTCTTGCTATACCTATCATGCCCCCCCCTACCCCCTCCCCTTTCATGATTTTAATACTTTAGAATCTACACTAGCAAGGATGCTTTCACATAAGTTTCAGCTTTCCTGGCCAAGTGGTTTTTTGAGAAAAAGATTCTTAAAAGGTTTTTCCTAATTTATCTATGTCAAACTTGGATTCCCTATTGTGGCCCCGCCCATCCCTGGGGGTTATGATTTTAACAATTTAATATCTACTCTACCCCAGGATGCTTACACATAAGTTTCAGCTTTCCTGGCCCAGTAGTTTTTGAGAAAAAAATTCTTAAAAGATTTTTCCTAAATATATCTATGTAAGACTTGGATTCTCTATTGTGGCCCCGCCCTACCCCCGGGGGTCATGATTTTAATAATTTAATATCTACTCTACCCCAGGATGCTTACACATAAATTTCAGCTTTCCTGGCCCAGTGGTTCTTGAGGAGAAGATTTTTAAAGATTTGTTCTATATATTTCTATGTAAAACTTGTATTCCCTATTGTGGCCCGCCCTACCCCCGGGGGTCATGATTTGAACAATTTAGAATCTACACTACCCCAGGGTGCTTCCACATCAGTTTCAGCTTTCCTGGCCCAGTGGTTCTTGAGAAGAAGATTTTTAAAGATTTGTTCTATACATTTCTATGTAAAACTTGAATTCCCTATTGTGGCCACGCCCAACCCCCGGGGTCCATGGTTTTAACAATTTAATATCTACACTACACAAGGATGCTTCCACATAAGTTTCAGCTTTCCTGGCCCAGTGGTTCTTGAGAAGAAGATTTTTAAAGATTTGTTCTATACATTTCTATGTAAAACTTGAATTCCCTATTGTGGCCACGCCCTACCCCCGGGGGTCATGATTTTAACAATTTAATACCTACACTACCCAAGGATGCTTCTACATAAGTTTCAGCTTTCCTGGCCCAGTGGTTCTTGAGAAGAAGATTTTTAAAGATTTGTTCTACACATTTCTATGTAAAACTTGAATTCCCTATTGTGGCCACGCCCAACCCCCGGGGGTCATAGTTTTAACAATTTAATATCTACACTACCCAAGGATGCTTCCACATAAGTTTCAGCTTTCCTGGCCCAGTGGTTCTTGAGAAGAAGATTTTTTAATGACCCCACCCAATTTTTGTCTTTTCTTGATTATGTCCCCTTGTAAGAGAACTTAGCCCTTTATTTTTACAATTTAAACTCCCCTTCCCCTAAGGATGCTTTGTACCAAGTTTGGTTAAAATTGGCCCATTGGTTCTTAAGAAGAAGTCGAAAATGTGAAAAGTTTACGGACGGACAGATGGACGGACGACGGACAAAATGTGATCAGAAAAGCTCACTTGAGCCTTCAGCTCAGGTGAGCTAAAAAGCGGGCCACTATTGATAATTTCGCGCCAAACGCCACGAGTAAATATTCGCGCCTTTTCTTTGGACTGATCTATTAAATAGGTGTGATAGCTTCAATGAAATTAAATAAATAGAACGTTCTAATCGCCTTTATAACATGACATGATACCAAATAAATACTACTACTACTACTTTATTTTATTTCGACGTTAAGAAGGTATATTTAACACATTGTACACATTATATATCGTATCTAGCCCATTTAAACTAAAGCAGTGAAACGGAAATCAAGTTTAAAGATTGACACGTAATTACAACGTACTACTACGTGAAAGTCGAAGTAGTTTTTTACATTTCATGTATCCTTACGTCAGAATGGTTTAATCAAACGCTCAGCTGCCTCCATAAACCCCTACTCGCGAAATAGCGGAGTTGACAGAGGCAGACGCCATCTTGGACCCGCTTCAGATTTTCAAATATTCATATCTAGAGTTAAGATTAACCAATATTCAAACAACTTATATAAGCATCAATAGAAAGGTCTCTATTAATATTCCAAAAATAATTTAAAAATATTGAAAAACAAAAAAGTTAGAAAATACGATTTTTTCATTTCGCTTCTCCTTACGACAGGAAGTAACGACGACGAACAAAAAGTCGCGTCCTGGATAGTGTATATCACGATCTATAATCCCTGAAAGTTTTATATTGATATCTTTTACCGTTTTTGAGTTTAATCGTGGACAAAATGTCATTCTAATTTCAGAAAATTGTCCGTAACTTGGCACCGGAAGTGAGTTTCCAAATTTTCTCTCGGATATACTAAATTCATGTAACAACACATCTGTTCTTAAAATTTCATGTAATTTCATCCAGTAGTCTTCGAGAAATCGCGTGCACAAAATTAGAAAGTCAAAAAAATAAGAATAATAATAATAACTAGAAAGATCTCGTTGCAAGCAACGAGAGGTCTTCCGTCCGTTCTGGAAAATAACTTGTAAAGTCGAGCTGAGAAGTGATTAAAATTTTGATCACAAATTGAATTCATCCAGGTCGCAAGCGTGAAAATTCTATTCGTTTTTTCCCCTTTTATCTCCAACGCGCTAACCATTACGCTATTGGGAGTACTGCTCAAATGTCTTGTGTATACTTTTGCAACAGTACATCTGTCTAAGAATATCTTTATAAAATACGGGCCATTATTTCATAATTTCGCGCCAAACTCCACTTTAAATATTCGCGCCTTTTCTTTGGACTGATCTTTTAAACGCGCAAACCATCTACTGCTCTAAATATACTTGTATATACATTTGCAACAGAAATAGGCGGGCCACTATTAAATTTTAAAGGTGCCAAACACTACAACGAGTTAAATTCGAGCCATTTTTTTAATCTATTAAATAGGTGTGATACCTTCAATGAAATTAAATAAATAAATCGTTCTTATGGCTTTTATTTTATTTCGACGTTAAAAAAGTATATTTAACACATTGTACACATTATATATCGTATCTAGCCTTACAAGTTAAACTAAAGCAGTGAAACGGAAATTAAGTTTAAAATTGACACGTAATTACAACGTACTACTACGTGAAAGTCCAAGTAGTTTTTTACAATGTATCCTTATGTAAGAATGGTTTAATCAAACGCTCAGCTGCCTCCATAAACCCCTACTTGCGAAATGGCGGAGTTGACAGAGGCAGACGCCATCTTGGACCCGCTTCAGATTTTCAAATATTAATATCTAGAGTTCAGATTAACCAATATTCAAACAACTTATATAGTAAGCATCAATAGAAGGGTCTCTATCAATATTCCAAAAATAAATAAAAAATATTGAAAAACAAAAAAGTTAGAAAATACGATTTTTTCAATTCGCTTCTCCTAACGACAGGAAGTACCGACGACTAACAAAAAGTCGCGTCCTGGATAGTATGTATCACGATCTATAATCCCTGAAAGTTTCATATTGATATCTTTTACCGTTCTTGGGTTTAATCGCGGACAAAATGTCATTTTAATTTCAGAAAAATGTCCGTAACTTGGCACCGGAAGTGAGTTTCCAAATTTTCTCTCGGATATACTAAATTCATGTAACAACACATCTGTTCTTAAAATTTCATGTAATTTCATCCAGTAGTCTTCGAGAAATCGCGTGCACAAAATTAGAAAGTCAAAAAAATAAGAATAATAATAATAACTAGATACGATCTCGTTGCGAGCAACGAGAGGTTTCCGTCCGTTTTAGGAAAAGAAACCCACGTAAAATCGACCTGAAAAGAGATTCAAAATTTTGGTGACAAGGAGGATTAAACCCATGTCGCCAACGTGAATGCGCTTTTTTTTTTAAATTTTTTATCCTCAACGCGCTTACGATTAAGCTATTGAGAGTACTGCTCTAAACATACTTGTGTATACTTTTGCAACAGTTCACCTGTCTAAGAATTATAAAAAGCATTCATAATTTCGCGCCAAACGCCACGAATAAATATTCGCGCCTTTTCTTTGGACTGATCTATTAAATAAGTATGATAGCTTCAATTAAATTTTAAAAATAAAACATTCTTAGCGCCTTTATTTTATTTCGACGTTAAGAAAGTATATGTAACACATTATACACATTACATATTGTATCTAGCCCAGTTACACTAAAGCAGTGAAACGGAAATTAAGTTTAAAGATTGACACTCAATTGCAACTTACTACTGTAATGTGTCGGACCTGAGCGGTCAGTAGGTCCGTGCTCGGATTACCGAGTTTTACTGGGGATATGATTGAATGCAATATTTACAGATACTAATATGACACCTGCCTGGTGTCTTTAAATCAAATGACCTAAATGCTTTGTACACTTATATATCTTCAGTTAATACCGGCACCTGTCTGGTGCCATATGAAAATTGCCTCACCATACAACTGACTATATAAGTCAACAGCCACCTGCCTGGTGCCTCTTGATTTAGCCTTTAACACCTGCCTGGTGTCTTACTGCTTACCAAGTTGCCTAAATAACTCTAGCCAAGTAGCTACAATATACTTACACAGTATTTAACTTTGTAAGAGCTTCTCTGTCCTAATGACAAACCTATAGCCAATGTCACAAAGCTATGTTTTAACTAGTCACTGACTACAGCAACTTTGCACAATTCCATTTGATCGACTAATTGGTTTCTGTACCAAAGTGAAGACACACCCCAATTGGCTGTACTGCCCCCTTGTACCTCAACTTAATCAATGATCAAAAGTTATCAGATATCATATTGATAAAATACCACAGACTGCCTTTCTTTTGGCAACACTATTATTATTTTCTAACAGAACATCATTTATCAATAATACTTGTATAATTCTTTTGTCAATTGACCAATGAATTACAATATTTACATTGATTATCTAATATAATATAAACAAGTAACGGGAGGTAACTCCTCCAACCATTTCACTACTACGTGAGAGTCGAAGTAGTTTTTTACCTTTCATGTATCCTTATGTCAGAATCGTTTAATCAAACGCTCAGCTGCCTCCATAAACCCGTACTCGCGAAATGGCGGAGTTGACAGAGAGAGCCGCCATCTTGGTCCCGCTTCAGATTTTCAAATGTTAATATCTAGAGTTCAGACGATCCAATATCCAAACAACTTACATAGTAAGCATCAATCAAAGAGTCTCTATTATCATTCCAAAAATTAATAAAAAATATTGAAGAACAAAAAAGTTAGAAAATGCGATTTTTTCAATTCGCTTCTCCTAACGACAGGAAGTACCGACGACGAACGAAGAGTCGCGTCCTGGATGGTATATATCACGATCTATAATCCCTGAAAGTTTCATGTTGATATCTTTTACGTTTTTGAGTTTAATCGCGGACAAAATGTCATTTTTATTTCAGGAAATTGTCCCTAACTTGGCACCGGAAGTGAGATTCCAAATTTTCTCTCGGATATACTAAATTCATGTTACGACACATCATTTCTGAAAATTTCACGTCATTCCATCCAGTAGTATTCGAGAAATCGCGTGCACAAAATTAGAAAGTCAAAAAAATAAGAATAATAATAATAATAATAAGAAACAATAGAATCACTATAAGGTCTTCCGTAAAGACGGAAGACCTTAACTAGAAACGATCTCGTTGCGAGCAACGAGAGGTCTTCCGTCCCATTCTGGAAAAAAAAACTCGTAAAGTCGAGCTGAGAAGTGAATAAACATTTTGGTCACAAATTGAATCCAGGTCGCCAGCGTAAAAATCCAATCCGCTTTTTTCCCTTTTTATCCCCAACGCGCTAACCATTACGCTATTGGGAGTACTGCTCTAAATGTACTTGTGTATACTTTTGCTACAGTACACCTGTCTAAGAATTATAAAAGACAGGCCATTTTTCATAATTTCGCGGCAAACGCCACGTTAAATCTTCGCGCCTTTTCTTTGGACTGATCCATTAAATAGGTGTGATACCTTCAATGAAATTAAGAAAAAAAGTACGTTCTCATAGCCTATATTTCGAGGTTTAGAAAATATATATTTAACACATTGTACACATTCTATAGAAAAGTAAGAAAAGTTTAATATTTTTTATTTCCCGTCTCAGAAGTGAACTATGCCGATTAGTTACACTTTCTTAAAAAGGTTGAAATGTTTCGCCGAAAAACATGCCTCGCTCTACGACAGTCAAGGAATCAGATACCATTTATGTTCAATAACTTGATTCAGATCTTTGAGAAAAGAATGTTAATATAAACTCCATTAGACGATCTTATTAAAATGGTTTTCTTATTTTTGTCTTTTCTATTCATTTAATATCACACAAGTGTGCATGGGAAAAACAGTGGTTATACGTTTTATACTTACTATGTACATGCATCGATATTGTTTCTTGAAAAACTATAACTTATAACTATGATTTAAGATCTGTTTTTCCGTCTTGCAAAACAAATGATAATAGGTATCTCTCATTTGCTTATTTAGTCTTTTCTTTTTCTACTTTGAGAACCAACCAAAACCAGTTACAGAAGACGTTTGAGAAGACCCTGGAATAAATCTTTAGTTTGACACAGAAGTGTAACGTAATTACGACGTGATCTATTAACGCGCAAACCATTAAGCTATTAGGAGCACTGCTCTAGATAAACTTGTGTATACATATGCAACAGTACACCTGTCTAAGAATTATGACAAGAGGCCCATGGGCCACATCGCTCACCTGAGTAACTTGGGTGATGAAGTTCTTTACCCGATTACCCCTCTTGCTATACCTATCATGCCCCCTCCCTACCCCCTCCCCTTTCATGATTTTAATACTTTAGAATCTACACTAGCAAGGATGCTTTCACATAAGTTTCAGCTTTCCTGGCCAAGTGGTTTTTTGAGAAAAAGATTCTTAAAAGGTTTTTCCTAATTTATCTATGTCAAACTTGGATTCCCTATTGTGGCCCCGCCCATCCCTGGGGGTTATGATTTTAACAATTTAATATCTACTCTACCCCAGGATGCTTACACATAAGTTTCAGCTTTCCTGGCCCAGTAGTTTTTGAGAAAAAAATTCTTAAAAGATTTTTCCTAAATATATCTATGTAAGACTTGGATTCTCTATTGTGGCCCCGCCCTACCCCCGGGGGTCATGATTTTAATAATTTAATATCTACTCTACCCCAGGATGCTTACACATAAATTTCAGCTTTCCTGGCCCAGTGGTTCTTGAGGAGAAGATTTTTAAAGATTTGTTCTATATATTTCTATGTAAAACTTGTATTCCCTATTGTGGCCCGCCCTACCCCCGGGGGTCATGATTTGAACAATTTAGAATCTACACTACCCCAGGGTGCTTCCACATCAGTTTCAGCTTTCCTGGCCCAGTGGTTCTTGAGAAGAAGATTTTTAAAGATTTGTTCTATACATTTCTATGTAAAACTTGAATTCCCTATTGTGGCCACGCCCAACCCCCGGGGTCCATGGTTTTAACAATTTAATATCTACACTACACAAGGATGCTTCCACATCAGTTTCAGCTTTCCTGGCCCAGTGGTTCTTGAGAAGAAGATTTTTAAAGATTTGTTCTATACATTTCTATGTAAAACTTGAATTCCCTATTGTGGCCACGCCCTACCCCCGGGGGTCATGATTTTAACAATTTAATACCTACACTACCCAAGGATGCTTCTACATAAGTTTCAGCTTTCCTGGCCCAGTGGTTCTTGAGAAGAAGATTTTTAAAGATTTGTTCTACACATTTCTATGTAAAACTTGAATTCCCTATTGTGGCCACGCCCAACCCCCGGGGGTCATAGTTTTAACAATTTAATATCTACACTACCCAAGGATGCTTCCACATAAGTTTCAGCTTTCCTGGCCCAGTGGTTCTTGAGAAGAAGATTTTTTAATGACCCCACCCAATTTTTGTCTTTTCTTGATTATGTCCCCTTGTAAGAGAACTTAGCCCTTTATTTTTACAATTTAAACTCCCCTTCCCCTAAGGATGCTTTGTACCAAGTTTGGTTAAAATTGGCCCATTGGTTCTTAAGAAGAAGTCGAAAATGTGAAAAGTTTACGGACGGACAGATGGACGGACGACGGACAAAATGTGATCAGAAAAGCTCACTTGAGCCTTCAGCTCAGGTGAGCTAAAAAGCGGGCCACTATTGATAATTTCGCGCCAAACGCCACGAGTAAATATTCGCGCCTTTTCTTTGGACTGATCTATTAAATAGGTGTGATAGCTTCAATGAAATTAAATAAATAGAACGTTCTAATCGCCTTTATAACATGACATGATACCAAATAAATACTACTACTACTACTTTATTTTATTTCGACGTTAAGAAGGTATATTTAACACATTGTACACATTATATATCGTATCTAGCCCATTTAAACTAAAGCAGTGAAACGGAAATCAAGTTTAAAGATTGACACGTAATTACAACGTACTACTACGTGAAAGTCGAAGTAGTTTTTTACATTTCATGTATCCTTACGTCAGAATGGTTTAATCAAACGCTCAGCTGCCTCCATAAACCCCTACTCGCGAAATAGCGGAGTTGACAGAGGCAGACGCCATCTTGGACCCGCTTCAGATTTTCAAATATTCATATCTAGAGTTAAGATTAACCAATATTCAAACAACTTATATAATAAGCATCAATAGAAAGGTCTCTATTAATATTCCAAAAATAATTTAAAAATATTGAAAAACAAAAAAGTTAGAAAATACGATTTTTTCATTTCGCTTCTCCTTACGACAGGAAGTAACGACGACGAACAAAAAGTCGCGTCCTGGATAGTGTATATCACGATCTATAATCCCTGAAAGTTTTATATTGATATCTTTTACCGTTTTTGAGTTTAATCGTGGACAAAATGTCATTTTAATTTCAGAAAATTGTCCGTAACTTGGCACCGGAAGTGAGTTTCCAAATTTTCTCTCGGATATACTAAATTCATGTAACAACACATCTGTTCTTAAAATTTCATGTAATTTCATCCAGTAGTCTTCGAGAAATCGCGTGCACAAAATTAGAAAGTCAAAAAAATAAGAATAATAATAATAACTAGATACGATCTCGTTGCGAGCAACGAGAGGTCTTCCGTCCGTTTTAGGAAAAGAAACCCACGTAAAATCGAGCTGAAAAGAGATTCAAAATTTTGGTGACAAGGAGGATTAAACCCATGTCGCCAACGTGAATGCGCTTTTTTTTTTAAATTTTTTATCCTCAACGCGCTTACGATTAAGCTATTGAGAGTACTGCTCTAAACATACTTGTGTATACTTTTGCAACAGTTCACCTGTCTAAGAATTATAAAAAGCATTCATAATTTCGCGCCAAACGCCACGAATAAATATTCGCGCCTTTTCTTTGGACTGATCTATTAAATAAGTATGATAGCTTCAATTAAATTTTAAAAATAAAACATTCTTAGCGCCTTTATTTTATTTCGACGTTAAGAAAGTATATGTAACACATTATACACATTACATATTGTATCTAGCCCAGTTACACTAAAGCAGTGAAACGGAAATTAAGTTTAAAGATTGACACTCAATTGCAACTTACTACTGTAATGTGTCGGACCTGAGCGGTCAGTAGGTCCGTGCTCGGATTACCGAGTTTTACTGGGGATATGATTGAATGCAATATTTACAGATACTAATATGACACCTGCCTGGTGTCTTTAAATCAAATGACCTAAATGCTTTGTACACTTATATATCTTCAGTTAATACCGGCACCTGTCTGGTGCCATATGAAAATTGCCTCACCATACAACTGACTATATAAGTCAACAGCCACCTGCCTGGTGCCTCTTGATTTAGCCTTTAACACCTGCCTGGTGTCTTACTGCTTACCAAGTTGCCTAAATAACTCTAGCCAAGTAGCTACAATATACTTACACAGTATTTAACTTTGTAAGAGCTTCTCTGTCCTAATGACAAACCTATAGCCAATGTCACAAAGCTATGTTTTAACTAGTCACTGACTACAGCAACTTTGCACAATTCCATTTGATCGACTAATTGGTTTCTGTACCAAAGTGAAGACACACCCCAATTGGCTGTACTGCCCCCTTGTACCTCAACTTAATCAATGATCAAAAGTTATCAGATATCATATTGATAAAATACCACAGACTGCCTTTCTTTTGGCAACACTATTATTATTTTCTAACAGAACATCATTTATCAATAATACTTGTATAATTCTTTTGTCAATTGACCAATGAATTACAATATTTACATTGATTATCTAATATAATATAAACAAGTAACGGGAGGTAACTCCTCCAACCATTTCACTACTACGTGAGAGTCGAAGTAGTTTTTTACATTTCATGTATCCTTATGTCAGAATCGTTTAATCAAACGCTCAGCTGCCTCCATAAACCCGTACTCGCGAAATGGCGGAGTTGACAGAGAGAGCCGCCATCTTGGTCCCGCTTCAGATTTTCAAATGTTAATATCTAGAGTTCAGACGATCCAATATCCAAACAACTTACATAGTAAGCATCAATCAAAGAGTCTCTATTATCATTCCAAAAATTAATAAAAAATATTGAAGAACAAAAAAGTTAGAAAATGCGATTTTTTCAATTCGCTTCTCCTAACGACAGGAAGTACCGACGACGAACGAAGAGTCGCGTCCTGGATGGTATATATCACGATCTATAATCCCTGAAAGTTTCATGTTGATATCTTTTACGTTTTTGAGTTTAATCGCGGACAAAATGTCATTTTTATTTCAGGAAATTGTCCCTAACTTGGCACCGGAAGTGAGATTCCAAATTTTCTCTCGGATATACTAAATTCATGTTACGACACATCATTTCTGAAAATTTCACGTCATTCCATCCAGTAGTATTCGAGAAATCGCGTGCACAAAATTAGAAAGTCAAAAAAATAAGAATAATAATAATAATAAGAAGAAACAATAGAATCACTATAAGGTCTTCCGTAAAGACGGAAGACCTTAACGAGAAACGATCTCGTTGCGAGCAACGAGAGGTTTTCCGTCCGATTCTGGAAAAAAAAACTCGTAAAGTCGAGCTGAGAAGTGAATAAACATTTTGGTCACAAATTGAATCCAGGTCGCCAGCGTAAAAATCCAATCCGCTTTTTTCCCTTTTTATCCCCAACGCGCTAACCATTACGCTATTGGGAGTACTGCTCTAAATGTACTTGTGTATACTTTTGCTACAGTACACCTGTCTAAGAATTATAAAAGACAGGCCATTTTTCATAATTTCGCGGCAAACGCCACGTTAAATCTTCGCGCCTTTTCTTTGGACTGATCCATTAAATAGGTGTGATACCTTCAATGAAATTAAGAAAAAAAGTACGTTCTCATAGCCTATATTTCGAGGTTTAGAAAATATATATTTAACACATTGTACACATTCTATAGAAAAGTAAGAAAAGTTTAATATTTTTTATTTCCCGTCTCAGAAGTGAACTGTCATCAGAAGTGAACTACATGCCGATTAGTTACACTTTCTTAAAAAGGTTGAAATGTTTCGCCGAAAAACATGCCTCGCTCTACGACAGTCAAGGAATCAGATACCATTTATGTTCAATAACTTGATTCAGATCTTTGAGAAAAGAATGTTAATATAAACTCCATTAGACGATCTTATTAAAATGGTTTTCTTATTTTTGTCTTTTCTATTCATTTAATATCACACAAGTGTGCATGGGAAAAACAGTGGTTATACGTTTTATACTTACTATGTACATGCATCGATATTGTTTCTTGAAAAACTATAACTTATAACTATGATTTAAGATCTGTTTTTCCGTCTTGCAAAACAAATGATAATAGGTATCTCTCATTTGCTTATTTAGTCTTTTCTTTTTCTACTTTGAGAACCAACCAAAACCAGTTACAGAAGACGTTTGAGAAGACCCTGGAATAAATCTTTAGTTTGACACAGAAGTGTAACGTAATTACGACGTGATCTATTAACGCGCAAACCATAAGCTATTAGGAGCACTGCTCTAGATAAACTTGTGTATACATATGCAACAGTACACCTGTCTAAGAATTATGACAAGAGGCCCATGGGCCACATCGCTCACCTGAGTAACTTGGGTGATGAAGTTCTTTACCCGATTACCCCTCTTGCTATACCTATCATGCCCCCTCCCTACCCCCTCCCCTTTCATGATTTTAATACTTTAGAATCTACACTAGCAAGGATGCTTTCACATAAGTTTCAGCTTTCCTGGCCAAGTGGTTTTTTGAGAAAAAGATTCTTAAAAGGTTTTTCCTAATTTATCTATGTCAAACTTGGATTCCCTATTGTGGCCCCGCCCATCCCTGGGGGTTATGATTTTAACAATTTAATATCTACTCTACCCCAGGATGCTTACACATAAGTTTCAGCTTTCCTGGCCCAGTAGTTTTTGAGAAAAAAAATTCTTAAAAGATTTTTCCTAAATATATCTATGTAAGACTTGGATTCTCTATTGTGGCCCCGCCCTACCCCCGGGGGTCATGATTTTAATAATTTAATATCTACTCTACCCCAGGATGCTTACACATAAATTTCAGCTTTCCTGGCCCAGTGGTTCTTGAGGAGAAGATTTTTAAAGATGTGTTCTATATATTTCTATGTAAAACTTGTATTCCCTATTGTGGCCCGCCCTACCCCCGGGGGTCATGATTTGAACAATTTAGAATCTACACTACCCCAGGGTGCTTCCACATCAGTTTCAGCTTTCCTGGCCCAGTGGTTCTTGAGAAGAAGATTTTTAAAGATTTGTTCTATACATTTCTATGTAAAACTTGAATTCCCTATTGTGGCCACGCCCAACCCCCGGGGTCCATGGTTTTAACAATTTAATATCTACACTACACAAGGATGCTTCCACATCAGTTTCAGCTTTCCTGGCCCAGTGGTTCTTGAGAAGAAGATTTTTAAAGATTTGTTCTATACATTTCTATGTAAAACTTGAATTCCCTATTGT
>NW_026941634.1:0-13272 GCF_032062105.1 Saccostrea cuccullata
ACTGTGGTGTCACACATCTATAAATAACTGAATGAACACATATTGGTGTAAATTCCATGTGCATTTATTCAATATATGAAATGCTGAAAAGAAATAAATATGATAATTCAACTGAATTATTTAATACTAAAACATATAAATTAATATCAGAAATAAATCATCTATCACAGTTGTCTGACGTCAAATTGTAAAAAATTACGGTCAAATTGGATAAGAAAAAAAACATTATTTTTCAATTTATAGTTTATTAGGGCCCCGCAAAGATTTGCGGGTGCCCTATAGTAATCACTCTGTCCGTCCGTCTGTCTGTCACTCTTCCGTCCACAATTTTCTGTGTTTTTAGCTCACCTGAGCCAAAGGCTCAAGTGAGCTTTTCTGATCGCAATCTGTCCGTTGTCTGTCGTCGTCGTTGTTGTCGTTGTCGTCGTCGAAAAACTTTTCATATTTTCATCTTCTTCTCGAGAACCACTGGGCCAATTTCAACCAAACTTGGCACAAAGTATTCTTGGGTGAAGGGGATTCAAGTTTGTTCAAATGAAGGGCCACGCCCTTTTCCAAGGGGAGATAATCATGAATTTGTTAAAAATTAATGGCATTTTTAAAAAATCTTCTCCAGAACCGCTGGGCCAGGAAAGATGAAACTCATGTGGAAGCATTCTCAGGAAGTGTAGATTCAAGTTTGTTCAAATCATGACCCGCGGGGCAAGGGTGGGGCCAAAATGGCCGACCCAAGTTTTACATAGGAATATATAGGAAAAATCTTTAATAATTTTCTTGTCAAGAACCACTGGGCCAGGAAAGATGAAACTCATGTGGAATCATCCTGAGGTAGTGTAGATTCAAATTTGTTCAATTGATGACCCTCGGGGCAAGGGTGGGGCCAAAATGGCCGATCCAAGTTTTACACAGGAATATATAGGAAAAATATTTAAAAACCTTCTTCTCAAGAACCGCTGGGCCAGGAAAGATGAAACTCATGTGGAATCATCCTGAGGTAGTGTAGATTCAAATTTGTTCAATTGATGACCCCCGGGGCAAGGGTGGGGCCAAAATGGCCGATCCAAGTTTTACATAGGAATATATAGGTAAAATCTTCATCTCAAGAACCACTGGGCCAGGAAAGATGAAACTCATGTGGAATCATCCTGAGGTAGTGTAGATTCAAATTTGTTCAATTGATGACCCCGGGGCAAGGGTGGGGCCAAAATGGCCGATCCAAGTTTTACACAGGAATATATAAGAAAAATCTTTAAAAATCTTCTTCTCAAGAACCACTGGGCCAGGAAAGATGAAACTCATGTGGAATCATCCTGAGGTAGTGTAGATTCAAAGAATTCGACCCACAAAATGCCTGATTTGGCCTAGCAAATTTGTAAATTATGAAAAGGACGTTAGAAAATATGTTTTGGGTTATTATTAACCTAGAGCATTGACACATTTCACATGTGCAACAATTTCGTCAAAACCGGATATTACGATGTCATACTAAATTCTAAACCGCAGCATGGTTGGAGGTTTTCCGGAAAATTGCTCGAATTTTACACAATAAATCGTGAATTTCACGTAGAGCACAGTCGTTACCGGAAAATATTGAAACAGAAAAATAATTATAACTGTTCGACAAATAATTTCCAATGAAAATATTTTGCGTTAATGAGTGTGCTCATGGTGAAAAAAAAATAAAATGTCAACGCGTGTAAAAAAGCTATGATCATGAACCACCATATTTGTCTTTGTCTTTTATACAAACTTTAAAGGATCAATTAGAAAGGTGTATAAGATTTATTATGTAAGTGGATAGACACTAATATCACGCAAGTAAGAAATTGTCAACTGAGGCACCGATAGACACGTCTGAATGCTCGAATAAATATGATGGGTTCAGTCTACAAAATATCCGTAAAAATGCCGATTTATCGACAGATGTTTTTCCAAAATTAGATTGATTTACAGACAAGTACAATTTTCAACTTACTATATGTATCACTATCGCAAATATAAATTTCATGCAATGAATGTGGCAAAAAAATTAAAAATTACATTTCTGAAATCAAAGGAAAAACTTATGAGTTCACAGTTGTACATGACGTTGCTCGGTGTTCGTCATTTGTGACGTCATAATAGATACAGTCATTGGGAATCAGTGCCATGGGGATTTTTTTTTTTACAGAAATACATGTAGTTTTCTGTCGCTTTGTTAACATTCATTTAATTGAAACGGAAAATTATCTATTATAAAAAATAACAACTCTGTAAACTGGATTCAACGTAGATCTCGTGTGTGTGTATGTGTACATCAAATGCACATGTCCGCTTTAAATAACAAATCCCCATGTCGATGTATACAATACATGTATTTGTATAAGTATCACATGTAGCAGCAATATATATTAATCATTTTTTTTATTTCAAAACCTTCATTTCAGTATATAAAACCCGCGTAGATAATTTGTATGCATATAATGCATAAGAACGTGGGAAAAGGTGGAGTAGGTAGACTATGTCTTCCTCTGCGTTTAATACATGTATCTGAGAATCGCTGGATCCGCTACTACAAATGATAAGTAGGTTATCACTATACGATTTAATAGAAGAGGTCCGGGGGGGGGGGGGGGGTCCATGCCTCCATGCTTTGACATAAATTATACTTCAAACTATACTTCAAAATTATATAATTTACTGTTACATTTTCTTGAAAAAATTATTTTCAAAAGATAGACCTTTGAATATGTTCGTCCTTTGTAATACCACCCCCTCCTTTCTTTTTTGAAATTGATTACTACGACAATAAATGTGTACTGAGAGGATCTAACACTTCCCTCTTATCTTTTTTCGGGTAAAAATCAATCTTCCTCTATAAGTATTAGTAAAATATTAATGTCTGTACTTGTATTTCACTTTTTATTTTGACACGTATTTATAAGAATTACATATATACGCAAAGAAATCATGATGTGAAAATGAAATGGAAATTGATAAATGATAAGCTAGCAATGCACAAATTAAAAAAAAAATTATTATTACATGGAAGTCAATCGATAACAATGTATTTAACAACATACTTCAAATACCGTACTTCATACATAAATTATTTTACAGGATTAAACATGACCCAGCGATTGGCTGGTTCGCGAAGATGAGATAAAATATCTGTGAGATTTAGGTGTGCGCGAATCTCGCGGATATTTCTCGCTTGTCTGCGAAAATTGATTAACAGCTGAGGCCTTATATTCGCGAGTGCTCGCCAAGTTATTAAAAATGTATAGGAAAAGTGTTCTTACAACTATTGTGTACATGTACTTCTTTTCAAGTAATATACCGGTAATTAGATCTGGATTTTTATCGCAAATCTCGCTTCAAAGTATACACTCCGGCCGAAATAGCCTTGCGTGGTGTGATGATATACTGTTGGATCTGACAATTGAACAATTTGAATCACGGATTTCGTTTTATAAAACAAGCGTTTTAATATATTGGTTAATAATTAGGACCCGCCCACTCTGGCGCGATGTCCTTTGCTTGTATAAAGTTGGAAAGCGTTGAACGGTGAATAGCTATGTTTGATTGTCGGAAAGCGTTGTTGACTTTCTGAAAAAACAAACAAACAAACTATAAAATATTTTTAGTATGTGATATATTCCTTACGCATACGATACATGAACATCAGTCGATGGTACACGCTATTTCATTTCATCCTACATGTATGTCTGCCGATTTCCTATATACGGCATTTTACACTTTTAATTAGGTGTTTTTTCTGTGCGACTTTTCAGTGCATTAAAAATTTTTTTTCACAAGTGAGCTATTTCATTGAGTTGGCAAACACAAATTTCAAACGGGTGAACTACTGGAAAATCATGTAATTGCCCAGCTGATAGCGGACAACTTGTTATTCAGTAAAGAAAAAAAAATCATGATCATAGGTGGTAAAACACGTAATACATCGGATTTTTTCAAAAGTACGGTTTTATTGTCAATACTGTCAAAAATATCATATGCTACTACGTTCCCATTTCAACGGTCGTCATGGCAATAAACATGCGACCAGAAAAATCTAGATCTTTGTTGCGGGAAGTGCAATTTTTACTGTTATGACGAATGTTATTCATTGAAAATATTACTTATAATTCATGTTAAAAATAATTAATGTAACAACATTTTCCAAATCTAAGTACGTTTTATTTTTATGGGTGCATTGAAGAAAGAAAACTAGAAACGCCAACAGTTGTGTTCATGTGTCCCGGGAACATGCACCTGATATACATGTAACATGACAGGACTGCTTCCAGTTCTGGAAAATATCGTATTTGAAGATCATTATACAGATTACTCACACTCAAAATAATTTAATAAGGTACTGTATAGGTCTACTGAATACTTAGTTAAAAATGTACCACTTTTTTGTCCGTTCTGCACAGCTGTTCAGTCTTTCTTGGAAACATTCCATATTTTCGGCTTTACATTTGAGAAAGTGGGCGGGCCTTTAAAAAAGCACCAATCAGATTTTTTGTTGGATTGCGCAATTGAAGGTCAGTAAGATTCAATTGAATTTTCAGTCAGATTCATCAGTATCGTCACTTAACGCATTACAATATCGGCCAAAGTGTGTACTTTCAAGCAAGATTTGCGATAAAAGGCTGCAGTGTCAACTATGCTATGGATCTAAAACTACCGCAGCGGAAGTGATTTCCAATAATTGTTTTTTCTAATCCTATTCATTCAGAATTATCATCTTTATTGATTATGAAGTTGATAAGATAAATATAAAATTGATTCTAATTAATACATTTTAAAAGTCCTATATTCCTATATATCTGTGCATTGTAAAAGTAAGGTCATTCTATCGCTAATTGACGTGACGTTACATTACAAAAAATGACGTTCCTATTGCATTTTCCAACGAAAACATTGCCATATTGCAAGACCTCGTTTTTAAAAAGTATAATAGATATTAAAAAAAGAAAAACGATTTTGAAAAGCTTAAAGTCTATACTATCTATGATAAAAATTGCGTTAATATTTTGCAAGAGGCATTTTTTGATGGTTCGTGGACTAAGCTCTTTGTTCAATTGATGACCCCCGGGGCAAGGGTGGGGCCAAAATGGCCGACCCTACTTTTACATAGGAATATATAGGAAAAATCTTTAAAAAATCTTCTTCTCCAGAACCACAAGACCAAGAAAAATGAAACTCATGTGGAATCATCCTCAGGTACCGTAGATTCAAGTTTGTTCAAATCATGACCCCCGGGGCAAGGGTGGGGCCAAAATGGTCGACCCTAGTTTTAAATAGGGATATATTGGGAAACCAATATATTTAAAATCTTCTTTTCAAGTACTTCAAAGCCATGATTAGTGATATTTTGTATGGAATCATCCTAAGGTAGTGTAGATTCAAGTTCAAATCATATATCCCTAGGGGTTACAATTCAAGCCCCCCCCCCCCACCATCACCTCAGTAAACTTTCAGTTCTGATCTGATATGTGCTTTTTCCTAGCAGATATGCTCAGGTGAGCGCTGTGGCCCCTGGGCCTCTTGTTTTTTCTAATGACTTTTTTAATGGTTGCCCAATCAATTTCAAATTTGGTATTGTAGTTCAGTAGGCAGAAATACATATTTTGATGCTAAGTTTGGTTCTCTATGTCCCCTGGTTTGGAGCTAGGGTGGTGGGGTAGATTCCTTACCTATGCATAAGAATGAATGGACAACTTTTTTTATGATTGCCCAATCAAGTACAAATTTGGTATGGTAGTTCAGTAGGCAGAAATACATATTTTGATGCTAAGTTTGGTTTTCTATGTCCCCTGGTTTGGAGCTTGGGTAGAGGGGTAGATTCCTTAACTTTATATAGGAAAGCATTGGCAAAGAGATATAACTGCTGAAGATGTTCCCATTGTAAACTGAATGCTGCTATGAGTCTCTTGGAATTAATTAGCTTTCCTCCTGAAGAAAATCCAGAGCATTATCTTTATCTATCAAATTGAAATGAATTACCACCTCTGTCTGCAAATGAAGTTTGTTTTGTAGTTAAGTCAATTTGGAATGCTATGAAAACTCTGAAATGTGGATTTAAATATACATTTTTATAATTTATTTTTGTTAAATAGTTATGATTTCATTGAATTCTAATAACAAGAAATAGATTTTAGAAGATTTTTTTTATTTACTTTTTTCACTTTATGTTAATTCAAGAATATTATTAATTTTTAGGATAGTTGTATAAAAACCCCATTCTATCATTAATACTGAAAAAAGTTCATAGTGTAACTTTTGAAGAAAATGATGAGAGAGGTACAATTAATCCCTTGGGATTAATTATCTAGCCTGCTGCAGAAAATTTAGTAGACTTCTTTATCTGTCGCTTTCAGATTAATGAAAACCTTTGTCTGCAACTGCTGTTTGTTTGAAGTTAATGTCAAGCCTTCATGATATTTGCATTTTTTAAAGGCTGACATTTTATATAACACAAGCTTCATTATTGTTGAAATATACATTCAATGTTAAGTTGTTCTTTACTGCCTATCGAAATACATGTACAAGGATATTATTTTCAGGTTTTTGAATATTCAGGAATTATCTTGAAACTTTAAGAATACAGTTGCTGTTGCTTATTCTTCGTACATTTTTTAATCATTCCGTAAGCTGCACCCTATTAATTCTACCCCATAGCGGGACCCTTGCTGACTGGTCAGTTTTCTAGTTAAGATCTGAAATTGTCATGTTTGGAGGTTGCGCGACTAGACAAACCATCGCATAAGTTAAAGCATGTTAATTAAAAAAAATAATTAAAATATAAAATCTTAATATTTTATAGGAAAAATGTATATTTAGTTTCACTCAAAATTTCAGTGAAGTTCCTTGAACAGTATTAATTTTAGAGCGCAAATTCACGAATTTTTTGATAACCCCTCTTATTGATTGTATACCTGTATAACAAAACATGTAAAATAATCAAAACCCGAAACCCACAATCTATTCTGTATTGTAGGTTTGTACTAATAACAAAAAAGTAGCAGTCGGAACTTAAAAATTTAGAATAGCAATAACTGGAATATTGTCTCCAAATAAAAGTGGGGGTTATTAATTTCGGTCTGTCTGTCTGAAAGGCTTCCATCCAACGAATTCCTCGAGAGGCCTTTGAGCTTATGGCCAAAGGAAGAGCCTTATTGATTTTGAGGTCCAAAGGTCAAGGTCATATATTTTAAAAAGATATTTTAACACATTAATTTCCGCGCAGAGGTATTTTAGGCCACGACTTGAAATGGTCTAAGAAAACCCCCTATTAAATTTGAGTTTGAAATGTCAAAGGTCAAGATTGAAATTTATTCATTTTAAATGTGTACGTGATACTCTCATTTCAAAGCGATATTTCGAGAAGATTTAACACTTAAATTTTAAACCATAACTCCCTTGTCCTACCACTGCCCTTCTGTCCGTCATTCTGTTAGCCTGTATTTCTGTCTGTCTATTACTTTCGGATTACTTTCACTATCATGCGATACCTCGAGAAGCCTTTAAACTTTTGTAATTAAATTTTACATGACAACTCCCTATGGCCTGAAGAACACTGAAGTCTACTTTTGTGTTATGTTGTATTGAAATCAGACCAAAACTGTTGGAGGAGTGGCTTTTGGAAATTTAATTTTAAAAATTCTATTTTTAGTCACAATAACAACTCAATTCATTGAAATTAAAACGTTGTATAGAAATGTGTAGCTTAGTCTACTTCTGTTCCAAAGTATTTTGAAATCGTACCAAAACTGTTGTAGGAGGAGCATTTTGAAAATACTTTAGTTTTCAGTTTTAGTAACAATGTCAACACCTTTCATCGAAATCAGGTGACTTCAACGCCCAAGGAACAAGCAGAGGACGGAAGGCAAGATCCTTGGAGTAAAGAGGGGTCATGCGGTAATTGAGAGTCCATGGATCGAGACTTATGAGAGCAATGCGAGACTTAGTCTTAACCAAAAGGACAAAACTTTTCTGAAGCATGCAAATTTGATGTCCGTAATATAAATGCAGCTGCATAGAGATACAGTTCCGGCCGGACACAATCAAAAACCAGAGCGAACCCCGAGTTCACTTTCTGGGTTCTAAAAGCGATTGTGAAAAACTTTTAAAATATAAAAAAAGAAAATCTAATATTAAGAATACTTTTTGAGTGTTCGCTGTGCTCCTATTTTGTAATATTAAATAGACTTTTGAACTCAAATACTACACGTTATATCCACATATTTCCTAACATGTGTAAATTGAAATATAAAATATTTCAAACAATAAATCGTGTGTCATTTTTAATAGTGTTCAGTACTAAATGTGTTTTGCTTCGTAATTTTACTACTGGAGAAAAATCAATACCAAGATTTTTTTAAAGATTTAGTGCACTTGATGTCCTAATTTTTCAACTTCTTGCAAGTTGCCACTTATTTAAATATGCGCTTGTAGGCAAGCCTTAATAATTACTTGTCTGTTTATTTAAATTTTTCAGCCCAAGACGGCACATGATACCAAACCTAACACAAGATCACTGATCCCTAAAGACAATATAGAGTTTAAATCGTTTTGCTTAAATATTCATTAAGATATTTAATATGGCTGTTTTGTTTATTTCCAATATATAATCTGCTCATCAAATGTTCAGGAAGCATTTGAATTTTAATAAGACTTAACTTGATTTAAAAAAAAATTACAGGTTTAACATATGTAAATTTTACAGCTTTGCTGTGTACTTAATTACATGTATAAATAATATAAAGAACTAATAAAACTATATTATAAGATTGATAAACATTATAGCCAGGTGAATTTTTAATTTTTCGAGATCGTTGTTCCGGGTTTGATTTTCTTGAGAAATTCAAATAGGCACATGTAAAGAAAGGGCCAGAGTAAGAAACAAACCAAGGAATCTTTAAAACATTGGTCCTGTGTAAGTAAGTGAATGCATAGAAACCTGCGGCCACAAGTTCCAAGTCAAAATTTAATGTTTTTTCAATAGTATTCGTTTTTTTGTATTCAAACGATTTTTTCTCAAAAACCTTCAATATCAAGGAATAGTGAATTTTCTAAATGTTTTGAATGTAAATGCAGAGAATTTTTTAGAGAGAGAATGTATGTGTGAGTTACGGATTTACTCTATAATTTAAGCTTGTCTACTTATTAACAAAATGTCCGCCGAAACTCATAGCCTTTTAATTATATCGACAGAAAAACTAAAGTTTAAATCTCCGTGTTTTGAAAAAAAACCTATTTTGCATGCCTGTCTTCTTCAAAACAATCAACTAAATTCATAAAGCATACAAGTTTACTACATAGTTCGAACTATATATACTTCGAGAGGAAGAAAGTTTGGGATTATTGTCTTCTTACGAATGTTCAGGTAGTTTTAAATTTAACAAGATTGTTGTGTTTTTGTAATTATTTATAAAATTACCTTACAAGATTGTGGAGACTTAATGTGTAACCTAACTAGCCATTATAACACTATTTGAATGTAGAGTTTATGCCACCAAGATCTCGCTGTACTGACACTCGCATAAGTGTTGGTGTGCCTTACATCATTTCTGAAAACAAAATATGATTAACACTTTTTTCTTTATAAAATGTAAAAGAAATCATGATATTTGAAAAATTAATTCTAATGTAAACTCAAGAAAAGAAAATGTCTAGTATATTTGGACATGCAAATAATTGTGGCATGTGGAACATTAAGATTATATCACGAACAAAGGTGCAACATCTTATATTAGCTAGATTTTATAAATAATTGACGATTACTTAAATAATTAAAAAAGTGCAGTTATCAAAAGTCCTTGACTAAAAACGTCAAATGACTTTCGTAATATGTTATTACGATGAGTGCATGTACACCCCAAGATTTTCAATTCAACGCGGAGAAAAACCACTGGACAGTGAAAAAGTGTTAATGTAGGTCGACGAAATAATATCCTTCCACATCTTTATTAAGTTCGAACTGAATGAATTTATGAAACCAACATTGTCAATAAAACTAATACGCCTGATAATGCAGGTAACAAATACACATAGTTATCAAAACCCACGCCCATGTGTTTTGATGGATGAAACATATAATGTTAGTTATTAAAACAGCTTTTTAACAAATACAGGTTATCATTTGCTGATTGGAATAAAAGTGGAGCGTAATAATTAAAGTAATTGAATGACAAAAACTACTCGTAATTACTAAAATGACTATGTAATGCACGTTAAAGGTATATAAACCTTTTATAGTGTATTCTCAATTTTCCAAATAAAACATGGATATATTGATTATTTATTCACTGAATCTTCAAATCACCTTTTCAAAAAAAAAAATCGTGAAAGTAGCGAATATTAACACTACGAATTATTTCCCCCTATACATTTTTCCCCTATTAATATTTCTACTATTCCATAGATGTAACATTCTAATCTGACTCGATATCAATGTTTTGTTTTTATTTTCCGAGTTAAACTTGTATCGTTTTTGTCTTCATCAGAGCATCAATGACATTACTGTACAAGACTGGAATAGAGCAACATGAAAAAAGTTCGAATAGTGAAGGTCATTGCAGCTAATTTCTTGCTTGTGATATCAACTGGGGTATACGGTAACTCAGATTTAATGCATAATATTATTGTTACATGTAGTTTAATAATTTTTTTAACGGATATATATATATACTGATGATCAGCTTAGTTTACTGATGTAACTTGAGTTCTTCTAGTAAGATTTAAAGCATGTATCTAAGTATTTGCAAATTATAATATATTATACCCCCACCTCCTTTCCGAAGGAATGACGATGTTCTGTTTTACCCTTGTGTGTCTGTCTGTTTGAAACAAATTATCGTCACGGTTTCCTCACCAACAACTCATCGCAGATGCTTGAAATCAAAGTGGATTTTTAAGCCATGTCATATGTTGGATTTCATTTTTGTTCAAATCCGATATCAAATTCCTGTAAATACGTGCGTCTTTCTGTAACATGCATAATAATTTTTCGTCAGTTTTCGGTGCAACTAATCATTGCAGATGCTTGGAATTTAAGCTAATTCCTTGCTAAGGAGGTCATATGGTTGGATTTTTTTTGTTTAAATACGGTGTCAATTTCCTGTGTATCTATGCATCTTTCCGTACCATACATGTAAAACTCGGTTATAACGAAGTCGCTGGGACCTATTAAATTACTTCGTTATATCCGTAATTCGTTGTAACAATATAAAAAAATCACGAAATCTATGCAGCTGGGAATCCAAGATAACGAACAAGATGACTTCGTTATATTCGCAATTTCGGTGTTCGTACTAAACAAGTTTTACAAAACAAATTTTCTCTGCAGTTGTCTCAGCAACTACTGAGTAAATTTTAACACAAACGTGAAAGTATGCAAAATGGTGGATTTTATTTTCAAATGAATCTAACGAAAATTTCCTGTTAATCCTTGCATTTGCTCTTAACTGAATATAGTGTATATTCACATCAGAGCAAGGGTATTTCTAGTGAGGAGTCGCTCATAGACCTCTTTCTCATTAAGCATTTTAGTCTTTCTCATTAAGCATTTTAAATGCACGAAGGCTTTAAATGTTATTAAAGTAATTGCAAAAACAAAATGGGGGGGGGAGATAAAAATACTCTTTTAAAACTATATCGATCTTTAGTAAGATCCAAGTTAGATTATGGTTGTATTGTGTATGGCTAGGCAAGAACTTCTTACGTTAAAGCTCTTTATGCAATTCACCACCAAGGCCTTAGACTGTGCTTGGGAGCTTTTCGAACTTCTCCTAAAGATAGTTTATATGTCGAAGCAAATGAACCACCCCTCGAATTACGTAGAATTAAACTTTCCCTACAATTCATTCTGAAATTAAAAGCAAATGTTAATAATCCTGCTTATAACTGTGTTTTTTATCCGCAGAATGAGGACTTGTATCATAAAAGAAAAACGTGTATAAAACCACTTGGCCTACGATGTAAAAAGCATATTAGAGACTCTGACCTTCCTTTGGATATTATAAAACCCTCAAATTTTTCTGAAATACCGCCCTGGAAATTAATAAAACCAAGTGTTGATATATCTTTAACTGAATTTAAGAAATTAGAAACAAATTCTCTTATTTTTAAACAGAAATTAGCCGAAATAAAACATTCTAATTGCCCTTCAGTCGAGATCTATACAGATGGTTCGAAAGACAAGGATACAGTTGCGTCAGCTGCAGTAATTGATAATAATATTTTCTCAACACGTCTTCCAAATGAAGCAACAATATTTACTGCGGAAGCGAAAGCCATACAACTTGCATTTGAATATATAAAATCTTCCAGTGACAACATATTTACTATATTTTCGGACTCTCTTTCCTGCTTACAATCCATTAAGAACAGGAATCTTGATCACCCTTATATTTTAGATATATTGATACAGTATAATTATTTCGCTCAACAGGGTAAAACAGTTAATTTTTGTTGGATTCCGAGCCATATCGGCATCTCTGGTAACACTAAGGCTGACAATGCAGCAAAAAAGCACTTCAACATGAAATTACTTTATTTAAAATTCCTTACACCGATTTGAAATACCTAGTTAAAATTTATGTCGATTCTATTTGGCAAATTTATTGGAATTTTTGTGATGAAAGTAAGCTTTATGCTATTGAAAACAAAGTTAACAGATCATGTGACTTCGGTCTGAAACGTCAAGACGAAGTAATTATATCAAGAATACGTATCGGTCACTCTAAAATTACACATGAATACTTGCTGAATCGGGAGTCTCAGCCGGAGTGTATATCCTGTGACTGTCCGATAACTGTAAATCATATTTTATTAGAATGTTCTGACTTTTCGCCAATTCGAAGTAGACTTTTTGGTAACGCAAAAACGATGTATGACCTTTTTAAAAATGTCAATGTACATGCAATTTTGGAATATTTACATGAAACTGATTTTTACAATAAAATATAGAAACTAGAGCAAAGCTCGTTGCAAAGCAACGAGTAGGTCTTCCGTCCTGTTTTGAGCGGAAGTGACGTCAACAAAAGAAAGCAATGAGCTAAGTCGTCTCCAGTCACTTTTTAATTTCAGTTTTGCATCAAAACCTTAGAAAATAAGCTATTTTTGGCTACTTCCGGTTTGACCGGAAATGATGTTGACGGACGGAAAATTAAGTTTTATGCTTCCTGTGACAGATGTTACCAAAAAACTTGTCAAGAACGGCAAATATATGCATTTTCTGACGACTTCCGGTTTGACCGGAAGTGACGTCTCCGGACGAAT
>NW_026941635.1:0-13200 GCF_032062105.1 Saccostrea cuccullata
AATTTTTTTTGATATATTTTCTGATATCAAAAATCAATTTTTAAAAAGCATAAAAACAGCGCCTCATAGAATTTTGATAAGTATCTTCATTAAGTCCAATTCTTATGGAAATGCTTTATCAAAAAAAAAAAAAAAAAAAAAAAAGAAAAGCTAACTCCAATTTGCTTTAATTGTAAAAGTGATTGATTTTTGTTGGAAGGGAACAACGATTTTTTTTTGGTTTTTACTAGATGTTTTTTTCCAAATATTTAACTCAAAGCCTTTTTACTCCACCATAGCAGTATGGGATACTGCAGCATTCCCATCTTTTTGGGGGTCAGTCGTATAACACCAGGGGCCGTTTGGTGACTTATCCAGATTCCTGCAGAAGTTTTCAGGACAGGAAACAGGTCCACTAAATCGATTAGCATTGTTATGCTTGTGTGGGCTGTTTCTATCCCATCCTTGGCATGTTCTACCAGATAATGTCGTTGTTTTTAAGCCAATATATTCTTTTCCCAATTTAGAATATTTGCATTCGAAGTCTGAAAATTAGAGATTTAAATTTTGCAGTTATGTCTTGTAAATGATTATTAATCAAAATTTAAATTGTACAGATTGATTGATTTATGCTGTTTAAGGTCCCTCTCGAGAATTTTAAACCCATATAGAGACTGAGCAGTGAGTGATTTTGTTCGTGCCAGCACTTACTGAGAAACTGGAACGCGGTTCATATATACTGTCTCATCTGATAGACAAATCTCCACGTCCCACAGTGCACGTGGGATTCGAACCCGCGACGTAAGGATCAATTCCTTACTTCGCGACAGTAGAGCAGACGCCCTAACCATCGCGCCATGCGGGCGACAACTTGTTCAACATTTCTAAACAATGTTTGAAAACCAGTGGGAAAGTAATTTTCGATGGTCTTTTTCTGTTCATAAACTTATCCGTTGTTTATATGTAAGAAAAGTTGTAAACAGCTTATTGGGATATGAATTGAGGAAAAATCATAACAATTTTCGAGAGAGAGAGTTACACGGTCATATTGCAATTCATACAAAGTTTTTAATAATTCTCTCTTAGTTATTATTTTTTACTTTTATGAAATAAGATATAACCTATGACAAAAAGGTACGTCACAGTACTCCCATCGAACACTTGGGTCAGTCGTGTAGCACCAAGGCCCCCCCGGCTCGTTGTCAGGGTTACGGCAGAAGTTCTTGTGAGCAGAAGGTGATCCTGGGAGGAATTTATAAGCAGCTTGGCTATGAGGAGACTGCTGATCCAGAATTGACAGGTTCTACCGGATTTGGTTTTAGAGTTACTTCCGATGTAGTCTACTCCAAGGACGGATGTTTTGCAATAAAAATCTTTAAAAATTTTTTTTAGGTAAATGAATTAAGGATCCTAAGCAAAACAAGACTACAGTTGCAAAAAGAAAAAAAAAAAGAAAAGAAAAATGCAATTAAATAAATTTATAAATGCTGATGTTCTCTATATTGAATTGTCGAATTGATTTATTCTGTAAGACTTATACAAAGCCGCTTAAATTGATATAGGAACATTCTATAGGTCAGCATGGAAAAATAAAAAAACGATCAGGTTCATCTTTTCCATCCAAACTAAGTTATAAAGGAAAAACCGCTGAGATCATTAATGACATGTGTAATTTATGGCAAGAATATTATTCTGACCTTGCTAACGAAGAGTACCATCCAGATAAATTTGATGAAGATTTTAAACACTTCATAGATGAAGCTGTGCAGAACATCGATAATGATCTAAAGAACAGTGATAACTTATTCACGGAAAGGGGCGTTATATCCATTAAAGAAGTCAAATACCAAATTGATCAGCTCACCAAAGGGAAAGCTCCTGGACCAGATTTTCTCACAAACGAACACCTTATATATAGTGGTCATTTTGTAGCAGAACAGCTGTGCTTACTTTTTAATGCTGTAATTAGAGAAAAATACGTCCCTGAAATGTTTAAAGTGGGAAAAATTATATCTATTTATAAAGGTAAAAACAAAGATAAATGTATTCCTACCAATTACAGGGGTTTTACATTGACATCTATAGTAAGCAAATTATTTGAAAAAATACTTTTGTCAAAAATTGAAGATGATATAGTTAAAAGTGGGAAATCGTTTCCACATAATCTACAATTTGGGTTTAGAAATGACTACGGTGCAATTCCAGCTTGTTATGTTCTAAAAGAAGCTATTAGCTACTATGTGGATAGAGGTTCTCCAGTTTTCTGTGCATTTTTAGATAATGAAAAAGCCTTTGACAGAATTTGGCATAATGGTTTATTATTTAAGCTGTATAATCTTGGAATAGACTCCAGATTCTGGCAAATTTTAAAGTACTGGTATAATGACAGCAAATGTTTTGTATCATTTTGTGGTGTAAACTCCAATTTGTTTAAAAGCTCACAAGGTGTAGGACAAGGAAGAGTACTTAGTGCTTTTATGTTTCTTGTGTATATTAATGATTAATTACATGATATGCAAAAATGGCAATGGCCTTTTACTGGGTGATTTACACATTCCACGTATTCTATTAGCAGATGATACTGCTCTAATGAGCAATTCACCAAAATCATTACAGTGTTTACTCAACCTTGTAGAAAACTATGCATTTACCTGGAGACTCCATTATAATCCAAGTAAAAGTGTTTTTATTGTATTTAGGAAAACCAAAAAATGTTCCATATCTTGTAGCGTTACGCTTTTTGGTAGTGAAATACCTCAGTCTGAAAGTACAGTGTATGCTGGTTGTCTTCTACAGGCGAATATAAAAGTGACAAACTTACAGAACGAGTGTGTAAAACTGCAAGATCAAAAATCCACTCTTATATTCTATTGGTGTTAATAACTCTGACATTCATCCCGTTGTATCTGCAAAAATATGGAAACGGGTGTGCTACCGTTTCCCTCTACTTTTGCGAGATATGGCCGTTATTGCCACTATCAGCAACTTGAATATGTACAAAGACACTTCGTTAGGATAATTCAAAGATTTTCAAAGTTTTCTCCGACACTTTAAAGCATCTCGAATATTGGACTGTGGACTATACAGGGCTACATTCAGAACGTCGTCTTACTTTTCTTAGGTAGACTCCATAGGTCAGAACAAACCTCTGTACATTATCAGATCTATAAGTTTATTTCTGATATTCATGTGTCTGAAAAATTTTTTGCACCTAAAAACATGTTACAAACTGCTAGGAAATACAAGCTCTTAGATTTGTTTGAAAACAATTGTAGCATTATATACAGTAAAAAGGAATTTTCAAAAATGTTTATCATAACAATATGGGCAGCAGAGGAAAATCAATGGCTTATTGCTCTGTCTAGAGATCCTGATATTATGTATTTTTTTTTCAGTAAAATCCATACTATGTTGAACCCAAATTAAGTATGGCAGATTGCTAGAGAAGATTCCTCAAAAGGAATATTAATCAATTTTTTTATTCAGGTTTCATCGATGAAAATTGTTTGTTAATTTTGTCAATTTTGTAATAAGTTAACAAGTTACTATAATATGCACTTGATGTTAAGTTGTTTTACACTATTAGACGACAGAGAAAATGCGTTTGAGGACATTTTAGATATACTTGATGTAAATGAATATGTTTTGTTTGAGGATCAAGATCCTGAACTACACTTTTTATCTTTAATGGGGTGTGTTCAAGGCACAAGTTTTGAAAACGTATCGTTTACCAAATGGAAAAGTATTATGATAATCGTTGCCTCAGCGGTTTATAAAAACAAAAGTCTTTTTGCAGTATATTGTCGAAACTTATAATGTTCTAGCAGAAAATTGTACAGATATGAATATGTTTTCTTTTTTGCATTGTGTTGTTACATGAGTTAATTATCTGTTCATACAAACTCCATTAATTTCGATCGAGGAAATAAAGAATATCTTATCTTATCTTATCTCATTTGAACTATCTGAAAGAAAAAGCAATACTTACTCAAGAAACCGTTGTAAGGATGAAGTACATCCAGGACCAATGATAGCAGAAGTAACCGGAAAGAGATAGAGGCTGGAATATATCAGGGTGATCATCTTTGCAAAGAAAAAAATAAAATGAAATCTTTACAGTAATAATTTTTCCTACGACAAAAATCGATATCAATACTTATGTTTTATTTTTTTTCTTGAAAATAAGGATTGATAATATCTTTATGTAAATATTTTTTTTTACATATCTGTATTCTTTATGAGTTTGTTTTTAATGATGATACACTGTTTATTATCTTCACCTTTTCAATCATTAATTGCATTGAATTTGTAATTAAAAAAAATTGCAACAAATTTAGACCCTTAGATTTAAAGCAATGCCACCCTAACGTGATGTATTAATGTAGTTTTTCGCGAATGTTTTATTTGTCCATTATCAATAAATATATTCGAAGTATTTCTATCTTTCTATCCAAAAATAAAAGAACTCTGTATGTTTGAGAAAATTTATTTAAAAAATTTACATTTTCTATAATTATTCAATTTATTTATTAAATTATTTGATTTGAAATTTGTGCAAACGACAGTAAATTAACTTATATTGCTTAGGTTCTTTCTTTAAAATGTCTACATCTTTTATAAAAATGGTTTCCCTTATATATACCAATTATACAGCTAAACCTTAAAAAGTTAAATCAACATGAAATTTTAATCAATCGAACAATTTTTTAATGCAATGTTCGTCATTGTTCTTATCATGATGAGATTACTTTTGTGTTGACATAATTTTCCGTCTCATTAAAGCCTATTGTAATCATTTTATAAAAGAAGAAGCGATTTTTATTTTTTCTTTGCCTATTTATCAAATACAACTTTACTAAAAACATATACGATTGTGAGGAATAAGGCAGTCCTGAAGGGTTTACACCATTTACATTACCTTGATTTGCTAACACCAGTCTTGAACACAAAGCCAGTAAAATACAGTAATATTATGTTTGCTGATTGTATATTACATGTACTTATTTAAATAATTTTCAAATGCAACAGCTTATAATATGCTACGTACTTAATAAATATCAAGTACTCAACAAGTACAATTAATATTGTAAACAAAGACCCGAAAGTACTATCTGGTATTTCAATAGCCTTTAATTTATTTACATTATCTCCAGACACCAGCTGCTCTTTGCGAACAACTTCTCTACAATTTTTTCTTGTTCAGCAAGAAAAAGCAGAATATTGAAAATTTGAAAAGTTTTCATTTTTTCATGCTCATAATTTCTTTGATTTATAAATATATCACCCTAAATCACTGATAAAAGTAACCATTAACAAAAATAAGTAAAACGTCAAGCATTATTTGACTTAATAATAAATGTTTTTGCTGACAACATCATTGTATCGACCATAAAATGATAACTTTAAATGGGTCCATGACATGTTTCACAACCTTGTTTGTCTTAAACTTACATCGTTTTATAAAATGTTTGTATGCAAATCATGGTCGTGCGTAACAAATCAACTGAGAGTTTAAGCCACGTTTACAGGACATTCATGTGATGAAGGTACATACCCATGTTCATAAGGGAAGTTGACAATTGAAAAGTTAAATTAATCACGTTTACCATAAAGCTTTTGAGATAATTATTAAACCATTAACGTCTTTTTCAAGTAAAATATCTAAATATGAAACAGATGCGTCAGACGCTGTGATATCCTTTATCTGAAGCTCATCAGGATATATTGTATCGACATAAGAATGGAAATAATTATTGTTAATTGACAGTACGTCGTCGGTGTCTAAATGTTGAGCTGAAGGCCCGCGGGTTTTTCAAATTTTCACGTACGCGATTTTGTAAAAAAAGATGGGGGACAAGGCGGGAAGAATTTCTTTAGCGTCAGATACTAAAAAAATCATATTCAATATGTGAATTAAATATCTAAATTAAGTTTTCATTATGGAAATTTAAGAAATTATGAAAAAAAAAATTTCCGAGAGAAAAATATCTCGTAAAAATGTTTCTTTTTAAAAATATTAATATTTTCGTGGGATTCGAACCCTACAATAAAATCCTAAGAATCATAATGCTTTGAGACGGACGCTAACAACAATGCTATGTTGTTCATGATGATTGTGGGTATTTAAAACATTTTTGTAATATGACCCTTGACTTAATGGACTTGAAGTATTTCTCGGAAATTGGCAATGTTTTGCCATAAAAGTGTACTTTTAAGGTATATTGGGTCTTTTCTCCTTGTTTTTGTAAACCAAGAAATGTATATTTTATAGCCAGCGTTTTTGATTATCTTTCAAAAAAAAATGGAGCGAAGGTCACTCATATTAAACAAACAAAATTTAGAGAATTTATGTCCTCTGCTTAGGGAAAAAAAAAAGCCAGTTCATGGGGGCGGGGAGTGGGGTTGGGGATGGATCCCTAGTATTTAATTTGTAAAATTAATAAATTATACATGTATATTGAAGCAAATAAAAAATGCCAATATTGACATAAAAGATTTGATTGCTTTTTTTTTTTATGTGTATTGAAGATTTTTATATAGAATATTTATTATCACACTGTAATGATGAAATGAAGTTTTTACAAGCCAAGCGTCATATCTTTTTCATATCACATGATGCTGAATATTATCATTTAAGGAAAAGGTTTTTCGAAAAAATGAAAGAAAATGAATCATCCTGGATGCGATCCTGGGACCTCTCGCATGTTAAACGGAGACATGCCACTAACCACGGAGCCGCTTTATGCTGTAGGAAATCATACGCAAACAATAGGTCACATACATGTATATGTTAACGTTCGCTTTTGTCAAAATTTGACACAATGCATGTTGTCTATTTAGCCTTTATTGAACAGTTCTAGACTAAAATTTGTAATAAGAATGAAAAGTCCGCCGACAACCTGTATCATACGTAATAATTCTCAACATGCCCCTGTGCTAAAAACAGTGCCAAGCGACACTTAATACTTATTAAACAAATGGAGCGGGAGACTTTGAGAGTGATGAGAGAGGCCCTCGGGAAATTCATTACAAAAGCTCAAAATCTTCAAATATCGTAAAATCGTGGACAAAGCGTTTTTCTCGAAAAGTAATGGGCGCACTAAGCTGAAAATTTCTGTAAATGTTTATTGATCATATTTAAGTGCATGATAATTTTTTGATAAAATATAGGCAAAAATAAAGATTTTATTATGCTTGAATGTGCACGAGGTATTGTCCTACGGCGCACGGTCAAAAAAACCAAGGTTTTATTAAAGAATACACAAGTTTGAATTCAAAATAAAAGTTTTAAATACATAAGATTTGGAATAAAATTATCCTAATTCAATTCCACAATCAATTTTGTAGTCTTCGTAAAAATTTTAAGGCATTTGCTTCATTTTTGGCAGTTTCTCAGCATTCGAAATGGGAAAGTGGTAAACACAACACACGAGAAATGGCGACGTTTTATGATGTTACGGTGCACCGGAGAGCAGTTCTGTTTAAGTTTGATGTTGTAATGACACCTTTAGAGACCTGAAATAACCATAGAAGAAAACAGATTATAAAAATATCACCATATCTTAAGTATACAAATGAAATAGAAGTTTTCTTAGCGAATTCTGTTTTGATCAAGTCTCTGGGGAGTACAAACATACGGACAAACTCCTAATGTAATAGCAAAAGACGCTGTCACAGTAGACCGAAGATATGAGATTTTCTATTAGTTGAATGATGGTTAGAATACTGTCCGTAACTTACTGATAAATCTTCAGAAGATCGCAAAAGGGTGCCAATTAGTTCTTCGGCTGTGTATCGAGACTAAAGAATGTGTATCAATGAATTTAAGTCGGACTCATCCAACTTCGTTTTCAGCAAAGATAAAACTTGACGCTGTTTTAAACACTTTGACGTTATAATCCATGCGCCGTAAGGTGATACAATACATGGCATAAAATCACATAATTTGTTTATTTATGCATATATTTATCTGAAATTTGCTGTGTATATTATTAAAATATATACTAAATAATAGTGAAAATTTCAGAACGCAGTGAAGTTTAATTTTTACACTAGACAACTTGTCCACGATTTTACGGGACAACCCTCGTACTTTTGATTGCATTTTGGCTTTCAATTTTTAAAGGAAAAAGGAATATAATTGCCGGTAGAGGACTAGCATTACTAATGCAATACTCAAAGAATGCTTGTTGATATTAGGATATTAATGGTAAGTTTTTTTGGTTTCTTTGATAATATTTATTGTGTTGCAATGTATGATTTTTATACATTTTTAAATGCATGTATATTTGTTACAATAAGTAGGGAATAGAAAAGTAAATTAAAGATATGTTATCGTACATAAGCTAATTCATTCTTTTATGCATAGCAGATTTACAAATGTGTAGTACATGCATATTAGGTATAACTAGCATTTCTTTGAAAGAGTCACCAAACATGCTGCTAAATGTTCCATATACATGTATTTTCATGTAGCATATTAAGGTGAAAGTTCATTTGTTTTTCATGAATATATTTAAATTGTACTTGTACATAATGTAAACACAGCGATGTATTGGAATATCTGTTAAAACTCTAAGTAAAAACGGGAAAAATCTCTCTTTAAAAAATATAATCTTTGTGCATTGTATTTGGGGTGAACTGGTAACAAGGAAAACAGGAAGTCTATCATCCTTCAATACTGCCTGAGTGTTTCGACCAAAAACGCCTTTTATTGTATATATATAATGGAGAACATTTTTGACTATTTATGCATCTTGATTGAAAATCAGAATATTGGTTGTGTGTCCTGTTTTAATTTATGAACAATTTTTATATTTGATGCTCTCCCCTGATGGGTTATGGTAATGTCCTCTTGTGAATGATTTCGACTCGGAAAGTAATTATGCAGAACTTCATATTGATTCTTAACTGCCATCAAAATGGCTAAGACTTATTGAAATTTACGAAATTTGAAATTTATGCCATTCACAGATAACCTCATTTTTATCATTATATATATATATATATATATATATATATATATATATATATATATATATATATATATATATATATATATATATATATATATATTTTTTTTTTTATTGTTCGTGTCGTTGGTCATTTTTAGTGCTTTATATATATATATATATATATATATATATATATATATATATATATATATATATATATATATATATATATATATATATATATATATATATATATATATGTATATATAAATTTATTTTCTCTCCTGTCTGTCTGTCTGTTTGTCCACCTGTTTGTTTTTTTCATTGTTGTGTCGTTGGTCATTTTTAGTGCTTTATATATATATATATATATATATATATATATATATATATATATATATATATATATAAAGCACTAAAAAACCAACAACACTGTATATCCTAAATGTCGGATCTACCAAGTAGATACAAGGTCACGGATGGAAATTTATATAAAGCACTAAAAATGACCAACGACACGAACAATAAAAATTGTCAAATTTTCGGGACGCCCTGTCCCTTCCTCAGGACAAAGAAAAAAGTTAAAAAGTCATAAGAACAAAGGAAAAAGAGAAACAAAAACAACTAGCACTACTACTAAACTACTAAACACTAGATATTTACATACTTAATTACATGCTGAGTTGGAAATTTTTAAGAACACTAATATTGGTGAATCAGTTGTATTTTGGTTAAAGTATAGTGGGTTCAAACAAAACAGGCTTTATCCAACCATGCATGGGAACATTGTATGGCTTATCGCTGCAGCTAGCACTGCAATAAATGCCTAAGTAGCGAATCTTTAACAAACCTCTGTAAAAGAATTGTGCCCGTCATGTGCTATGACTATAAATCCGGATGCTGTGTTAATCATTGGTAAAGATAATTTGTTGACTAATATCTAATATCTTTCTGATTACATCCCGTGGGGATCCGGGTTAGAATAGGTCCCCAGTACCCCCTTGCTTGTCGTAAAAGGCGACTAAATGGGGTGGTCCTTTGGATGAGACCGTATAAACCGAGGCCCCGTGTCACAGCAGGTGTGGCAAGACAAAGATCCCTCCCTGCTCAAAGGTCATAAGTGCCGAGCATAGGCCTAAATTTGCAGCCCTTCACCGGCAATGGTGACGTCTTTTGAAATAATAAATTGACATGTTTTGATTTTAGACATGTTCAGGTATCCTCGCACTTTTGCCTTGTACATCTGTATCAAGAATTTGGGCTTCTCCTGATGTGAATGGCGTACATGTAAGCCTTGAAAGTCGGAAGGATATACATGATTATATGGTACCCGTTTTTAATTCTTTGTGGGAAAATCATTCCCAGTTTCAACCAAATGTCTCCTTTCGTTACTCTCCAGATTCAGGAGGTTCTTGATTTTATAAGCTAAAAAAATGCCGAAAGAAAAGTTTTCATTCTGAAACCGAGTTTACTTGTATCCGGAAGCAATGTACCGCAAGTGGGCCTTCACAGCTTTACGTAATACTACTTTCCGCATAGATGTTTTAAAGACAACGAATTATTTCATCGACTTTAATTCTATTTGAAAAAGTTGCTGGTCTCTTCATATCATGTTAAAATGCAGTACACAGAATTAATTCTTATAGGTATGTTTTCTAATAACCAATTAATTAAATTTTCAATCTGCGTGTGTATGTGTATCTTTTTATGATTGCCTATTTTAGGTGTAATAATCTGCATTCCCGAAATGTTCTGTTCACGGACGTCATGTCCAGAAAATGGAGTATCATATTTGTTTAACGTCCAAAGAGTTAGCTGGATGGATGCAGCTAGACTATGTGAAGAAGCCGGGGGAGTTTTAGCGAAAGTACAGTCGATTATTGAAGCAAATTGTATCTCCAGTGAGTGAAGAATTATTTGTTTATAAAATCATTTTGAATTATGATACATTTTTGTTTTAAGCAATAATGAACAATGAAGCAATAACTCTTCATTTTAGGACATTTAAAACAAAATGGTGGCAGATTTTTCATTGGAGGAAACAAATCCTCGTCTGGAGATTGGACATGGATAGATGGTACTCCAATAACCCAGCCGACATTCTGGGCTCCAAGTAATGTGTATCTTGATCATGAAAATAGAAAGTAGACAGTGTTAAAGCTTTATAAATATCCCAAGAAAAATGATCAGATTTGGTTCATAGTCATTTATTAAGAATGTGTCTCTGCAAATATTATTTACAACGGCTTTGAACGTTGATTTTCCTCAATTGTCATTTTTACTATGTAGGCAATTCAATTAGCATGCGAATAAGATTTTACAAAAAAATAGTGTAGACAGCGGTACATTCCATAAAAAGTACTATAGTTAACCATAGCTTACTAAAGTAAATCAAAGTTTTCACTTTAGTTTAATCAAGAAATCTTAACTATGAATTTCAGATAGATTTACATTTTAAATTCTTAAAACAACTATTACTTATACATTTCCATTATATAAAAAAAACATCATTGGTATGTAACACTGCAGGAGAACCGATGACCGTAATACAGTTTACGGTCATCAAAACATATCGTCCGAGCCGACTGGTTTAAATTTTTTAAAGGGGATTAAAACAATTTCAAGAAAACTGGGTAATTTAAGATATTGATAAAACGATCAATGATGTTATGTCCACGCAAGTTTAGTTGTTGTTTACCAAAGCAAACGAAAATGAAAGGTAAATGCGTTTGAAATTTTGCAGTATGATGACAGTAACAAACACCCTCCAGTGAATAAATGATGACCGAAAAAATAATTACACAGATGACCGTAATCTTTCTACAAACTCATGTAGGAGGTCAGAAAGATACACAAATAATAATAAATCTTTTTCATATTTAGATATTTTACTTGAAAAGGACGTTAATGGTAATCTAACAACCAAGATCTATCGATAAACATGATGACTCTCACTTTTCTATCGTCAACTTCCCTTACTTATGCAGCAATATACCTTCGTCACCTGCGTACGGAATTTATGAGATTTTCAGTTGATTCGATACGCAGGAACATGCTCCACGAATGAACAATTTATAAAACGAAGTACATTATTTACAAACAAGTTGATAAAACAAGAATATCAGCAATTTCGTTTAAAGTCATCTTTTCGCAAGTTCAATGGTTGATACAATGACCTTGTCAGCAAATACAATTTATCATTGAGTCATATGCTTACGGACATTTTTCATTCTAATTGTTAGTACATTATTTATACGCTGAATTGACGACGGTTTTTTCGTTATTTCCCGATCATGACGAGGAGCGGGTTGACCGGTCAGCAGGGGATGATTACTCCTCCATGGCTCCTGATCCACCTTTAATGTTTTGAAGGTCCGTGTTTGCTCTGCTCCTGTTTTGTATTGCTTTGTGGACTTTTAATCTTGAATATTGTTCATTATCTCCATATGCTTTATGTATTAAATACGGCATCTTTTTTAAAATCAGTTCATGTTAGTTATCGCGCGATCGGCAGCATGGGTAGCCCCCTTTCCCCACCCATTTTTTCTCGAAACATACAATTTTCTATTGGAATGATCAACTGAAAAAGCGACCACCCTCCCTCCAAACTTCTAGTTGCAATTTAACAAAAAAAAAACAAAAAAAAAAAGAAAAAGAAAACCCAAAAAACAAAACAAAAAACAAAACAAAACAACAACAACAACAACACAAACAAACAACAACAAACAAACAACCCCTTTTCAAGAAATAGGATTTTCGACTTTGGGATTTTGTTTGCATGCCTTTCAAGTTTTTTAAAAGGAAGTTAAAACCTGAAATTTTCTCTCCCCCTTTCAAAAACGATGCTACGCTTCTGACCTGAAATACGTTTTGTATGTGCTGGAGTATACCAGCTGTAAATAAAACCAAGAAAAAATTTTTTTAGGGTAAATATCTACATTTAAGGATTCATCAAGAGTAAATTTGAAAAAAAAAATTTTGAATTTACCGATAAAATCGGCAATTGTTTCAACATCTAATTGTTATTATCAACTGGACCAACATTGAAATTATTACTAAGTGAAAATCCTTGAAGTATAAACATTTTTAGAATTTATTTAAAAAACTGATTTATTTGAATCAACACACGCTTTTAACTAGAAATTTTGACAACAGCGATAACCAACGACATGCACGGTATATAAAGGATTGTAAAAGAACCCAAATTAAAGTAAATTAAATGTTTGGAAAGTGTTTTTTTCGATGTATTAGGGTCATGTAATGTTTC
>NW_026941636.1:0-13192 GCF_032062105.1 Saccostrea cuccullata
AATTGCAAATGATTGTTTTCGGTGTAATTAGTTTACGGTGTGAAACATAGATTATCGCGTTAACTATGGTTTACAGATGAAAAATTAGATTAACATTGTTAACTATAGTTTACGGTTTGTAAACTATAATTTAAACCATAAACCTATTTATCGATTGTAAACTTGATTATCTCATTTTTGTGAATTTGGCGTCCCTTTTGACTATATTAAAGCTGACATGAACTCTTAAAAAGCCATCTTTTTTCATCTTTGTCGTAGACTTCTAAATTCCTGTACGCCTTTGTCCGCCATATTTCTTTGATTCCGCCATATTTAATTGAAAAATTTTGGTCACCTGTACCTGCTATATATAGCCTTGTACAATTGTTTCACCTGAGTGATTTTCTAGCCTGGCTGTCGGCATGTACACATCTCTGATAGCATAGTTTTTAGAAGTCCATAAACTGACCAAATACATGTTTGAAAAGTAAAAATTCAACAAAAAAATAGAACTTTACCGAGAATTAAATTATTTTTGAATGCTTTGCTGCAATATAGAAAATACACTAACACGGAAATATTCAGGTACACCAAAAATCCATGCAGGTCGAAAAATAAACGCAGTGATAAAAACATTTACCTGAATACTGCTATCGAAGCAGGGATGTGCACATGTCGAGAAAATTTTCCCTTTTTACTTTTATTGAAAAATGCACCCAGAAGTCATGTAATCCATTGCTAACTCCACAGTAAAAGATGCTTGGACACCGTGGCCCATGCCGATCATTTTTTTGGTCGGGGAAAATATCAAAGGTTGAAAGCTCAGTGGGGTTGATTAAAAAAATGCAAGTAATTTTTTTTCAAAAATAAAAATTACTCTTGTCTGAAATGTTGTAAATAAAATTTATGTTTACATGGTTTAACTTCATCAAATTTATTATAAAGCATGCAATATTACGAATAATTCACCTTTTGAAGATATTTTCCTGTGATAGGGGGGGGAGGGGGTAATAAAACATATAACACTCTCATAAAAATAATTTAAGAAAAACGTCGAAACGATTGGTTTTCTTTATGATAATTATTATCAAATAAATACTGTGTATTGGCTTTATTAGACCTAATATAATTTGATTTAAAGTTATTTATAATTTTATGCGCAATGATAGAAAAAGTGTGCAAGATCACATACCCCACTCCCCCCCCAAAAGTCGAAGTGCTAAAATTTCCCCAAAAAAAAAATAAAGGAATCGTAATTTCCTTGTAATATGCACATCTATATACACATTGTGTCCTAAATATCTGCAAAGTTTGACGAAAATGTGCGGGGTTTATGAGGAATTGCGCTGACAAACTGCTCAGCTCTATATTCAAGATATGGCCAAAATCTAAATGTAACAGTCGGAAACTCCCAAAAAATAAAGAATTAAAAAAGGACTGACTGACGGGTAAAAAACATTATACCTCACGCAACTTGTTGCGTGGGGTATAATAAACGAGTTTATTCGGTACAATGTAATGAAAAAGAAATTAATGTCTTTAAATTTCTAGACATAAATAATTAAATTTTTAGAAAAAGCATATAGGAAGAGGGGCAAACTCCCCGTGATAATTCCACATTCTCCTACAATAAAAGTTTTTTTTAAAAATTCTTTTGTCTGTTGTCCAGGTCCAGGTTCCTTTGAGAAGGTTTTTAAAAGTTCCCAATGTTCCCATTCCTTTTATGTATATTTCACGTTTATTTTTCCCCCGCTTGAAAAGTGGGAGGGTATATAGTAATGTTTGTGTCCGTCTGTCTGTTACGCTTTGGGGTCCCCATCTTTATCCGCAAATCCTCAACCCGTAGTCTGACTTAATGAAATTTAATGAAACTTTTTTTAAATTTACCATTGTGCACCTCCCATTTTACTTTTTGATCCGACACGTATTTTGGGTTTGCAAACAGCAAAATATGGATTTTGCCATTATAACCATATGGGAGGGGGGTTTATTTAGTGAGCTCACAATACCTCTAGTTTCTCTTTCAATTTGGGCGTCTGGGTTAATTTCTTGTCCAAGGTAAAATTATTATTCAATTTATGAATTTTTGACACCCCGTCTAAAAAAAAAACCCTTTGATCTGTTCTAAGGCTTAATAAATGGTACAGCACAAAGTGCGTAGGATTTTACACCTATTATTGCCCTAATGGATGGTTACAGAGAGAGAGAGAGAGAGAGAGAGAGAGAGAGAGAGAGAGAGAGAAAAAAAAAAAAAACATACACACACACACACAGAGAGAGAGAGAGTTAGTTCAATATACAAAAGAGCAATTAAAAATTATCCGTATTCAACCAGTGTCAAGTATCCCTACCCTAGCTTTTAAAATTATCTCCCAAATACTCCTACAGAAATTATTTTTATACAAAAAAAAGCTAGACTATCGGGCTGCGATACTGAAAACTGAAAGACTTTGTAACAACATAATTATAAAACAGTCACATTCCTCAAAATGCACATACTTTGTGGTCGGAGTGATACATTTTAAAAAAATCTCGAAATTGAATTCGGCAGAAATGTCTGTCTTCCAAGAATATTTAAATAACGGTCATGTCAATTATTCTTTCACGCCCCCCCCCCCGCCTAAAAAATTCAAATGCCTAAATGTCAATCTGCACAGTGGATGGCCTTTATCCACGTGTGTGTGTTTAAGAACGTATAGTTGTACACATAAAAAATTGTATTTTGGTTAATAGCTTTTACGATTTGAAGTAAATAATTACCATACATCAAATTACTTAGTTTAGATTTGAGATTAGTATTAAAATAATCAGTTGCGACGCAAACCAGCTGCAGACTATACACATGATTTTTATAGAATGTAAATTAGAACTACATGTAGAAAGCCAATTCACAATTATAGCTTATGAACAGCAGTTGTAATACTTTACCCCCCCCCCCTTTCAGCCGCGCAAATACCAAATAACTTCTCTTTCCACTTATGATATTTTCCCTGATCAAGATCTGATCAGCACGGACTAAGTGTATCGACGTGCTAGTCTGTACGGAGTAATGACGGTGTGTTTACTATTGAGCTTTTATGGAGTTTATTTCTTTTTAGTGATGCATATTTCAATAAATGGAATTCAAGGTGAATATCACTTGACTTGTGCACATCTTCGAACCGATGCAGTAACCTTATTACCAGGTATGGGTACGTTTACAGCGTTCGAGGCGTTTTTCTCGATATGCATCAATTGCAAAGGACCTGCAAATCAAAGACGTTGGTTATTATTTTGTTCCATTCAAATGATATAATTTCAAAATGTATTTGCAGATTTTACTGCTTTTTATTTCAAGTTTATTATTCTGCACAAATTGGCGCACTGTAAAAATACATACTAATGCATCTTAATTTCTCTTCCAAACTTGCATTTTTTTTCCCTTTCATTCAAATCAATAATCATTCAGAAATATGATTATTATGTTGTTTATTTTGGTTATCAAATGTCTTGATCACCTGGTGTTCTCATACATGTATGCTTTACCATCGAAGATGTGCACAAGTCGATACCCAAGCCTAAAAATCATTCAAGTGTAACGAGCGCATTGGGGTATATATCGTTACAATGAGACAAGGTATCTGAAAGAAATATGGCGGAATACAGCTATAGTTGGTATGAAGAAAGTCGTACATAGATGAAAATGTTGTGTTTTAGAAAAATGTGCACGGATCAATATTCTAGGAAATGTCTATATTTTGTATTTTGAACAAAATTGCATGTTGATGAGAGTAAACCTTCTTTATTCTATATCATGTACACCTGTGTATTCTCAAAACTATTGAGAGAAAGTATATCAATGTCATACCAGTTATAATAAATATTTTTATGTAGGAAAGATCAAGGGTTTGGCTGAGGGACCTTTTAACCTGTTTGTCCTCGTTGTCTTTGAGGGTATGACAATTCATTATTTTAGCGAAACATACAAAAATAATGCAATCTATTACTGAAAACTCAGTAAAAATTTTTTTGTTTAATACATATTATTTCAAAGTGTTTCAGTGTCCCCATGGCTAAAAAATTAATATATGTTGCACTTTGAAAAAAATTCTTTCAATTAGCGCGTTGGTTTTGTCCAAATTTTTACGCACTTTGAAAAACAAGTAATAAAATTATTTCAAAGTGTGTGGCCACGAGGGTTTTATAAAATAGTAAAGCTTTTTTTATATATAAATCTATGACCAGCAATGGCCAACTGATTGTGGAGTCTATGCGTATTTACATGCTGATGACATGACATTGTTCCTCTTAGGTAAAAAAAAAACCTCTCAAATCACACAGAATACTAGTATACAAATAATACACAAACTCAGTGTAGCAGGTGTTTTTTTCACGCGCCCTCCCTTGGCACGTGAGGAGGGGTGTAGCGAAGTGATAGAATGTACTAACGGGATAGACAACTCCATCAGTTAAACTTCGGTTGTTAATTTCTTCTGTTTATAAGTGTTAATATTTCCCTTACTCTCTATCTTTTTTAAATATTCTAACCAATTAGATCAATAGCGCTAGCACTTTCGAAACTAAGGTATCCTCAAATAGGCGGAGACATTTAAACCGCATGGCTGTAGAATGTAAACATTAGCACATATGATTTTTTCGCACTACGAAATAAAAGTGGAGAAAGAGAGAGAGAGATCGAGATCAGTCGTGTTGATTTTATGGTGCAGAATTATTTTTAAAATGATTTTTATATTAAGGGATGGGGTAGATGTCTCGCTCTGCAGACCATAATACAGAGGCGACATAAGCCTATACATGTACTTACGAATGACACCGTCAATACCAGAATTCTTTCAAAACACCCCTAACGAAAAGCATAAAGTTAAAAAAGAGACGTATTATCTTTAAACTTTTTACAATTTGCACATAAATCTCCCATAGTTTGAAATTGGAAGTACGATAGTGTCAAATAATGACCTTGCGTAGAGAATAGTGATCCAAACTCCTCTTTGATAAATAACAGAAAATTTTTTCTACATTTAAACTTTACATTTTAATTAACAAAATATTATACAACAAAACAAACTGCTTTGGTCGGTAGTCTATGGTTCCAAACGGTGTTTGGGATACACTACTGTCTCTTGCCGCTAAGGAGGCTCAGACACCCCTCTCCAGTGCGAAGAGATTACACTCCCCCTCTCCAGTGCCGAGGAGGTTACACGTCCGTTCTGCGTTCAAGACTATGAGATGTGACTGGTACGGGCCGCCATCTCTGTCTCTTGCCGCTAAGGAGGCTCAGACACCCCTCTCCAGTGCGCGAAGAGATTACACTCCCCCTCTCCAGTGCCGAGGAGGTTACACGTCCGTCTTGCGTTCAAGACTATGAGATGTGACTGGTACGGGCCGCCATCTCTACACAACTTTACAAGAATGATCTATGAGACCTGTTAAATATCATACACAGAATAATATAGACATATAATTTACGCTGTGAAACGTTACAGTGCAATATGTACAATGCAATAATTGCTATACTTCACAAGTTATTACAGAACATCGAACCGACAAATAAAGACACAAACAATCCACCGCACAATTAAGACTCAAACAGTTTCGAATACAATGTTACTATAAATAACAGAACTTAAAAATATGAAATGGAATAGCTTAAGGGGGATGTACGGCCACCTTTAGTGCTGTGAGAACAAAATGTAAACATTTCTTCAAATGGCTAAAATACATCATATTTTGATCAAATTTTAAGTCCTTATGATAAAGATACAATAAATATTCATAACTGAATGCATGTTGTGCATATATAACCTATACTTTTGCAGAAAAATGCTTTTGATATGCTCCTTAGAACTGCGCAGCTACAGAATTCAGCAGAGTCTTAAAAAATCCAAAAAAATATGCAAACTGTGCATCAATGTTTCTACTACAACCATTTGTTGAGAAAATGTCTAAATTTTACACTTTTAAATGATAATTTCAAGTTCAAAACAAGGTATCGTTGTCTTCAAAAGAGTGTAAAGAACCATGAAAGTAGTTCATGGATAGCAGCACGTGGCTCTATTTTTAGCACAGAATTTTGTTTTCCAGACCTCTTCTTAATATGGAGGGACATAACAATCTTTAAATGTGGAAGAGAATTACAGTTGCAAAATATTTCAAATAGTATGAACACTTTTAAAAGAGGAAATGTGTTATAGTATGGCTTGAAGTAATTTATTTAGTATTATTATCGAACAGTTGTTAAATAATGTACTTATTGATATCAAAGAAAAAAATCTTAAACTCTTTGATTCCAGGTAAGGAAAAATGAGCACCATCAAAGTTAAGAATTAAGAGTTTGTAAGTTTGCCACAGATAACTTATAATACATATCAAAATTTTAATTATCACCAATGAAACACAAAGAAATTAAACACATAAAATCGATATGAATGACCTTGATTTAGTACCTACTAGTACGAGGGTGATCAAAAAGTTCGCGAACTATCTCTATATCTACAAAACCACAATTCAGATTAGAAACAAATTTGGTGCACACAAAGCCAAACACAAGTTCTATAAAATAGCATATATGCTGAATAAAGTTTTGCTCATAATGACGTCATTATGCAGGTACTTGTGACGATAAATGGTTGCCCCAGTGGTACTCGTTTAACAAACGACTAAAATATTTATGGTATATCTTAAAAATGCCTTTGAAGTAGCATATAAGAATTTGTTCATAGTTTATTAAGACAAATGGCTTCCTACAAATTCAATCAATGACTGGATAGATCGTTTTAATGAAGGAAGGCAGATGGTTAAATATAATACTTGTTTCATTTCCCAGTGATATATTAGCAAGTTTGAAAAGGGATGTGTTTTTGATTAAGCAATATGCTATCAAAGACCTCCAATTTACACTTTGAAAAATACTTGAATATTTCAACAATAATATAACTATCAAAAACCTAAGATATATCGTTTACTTTTTGGTCTACCCTCGTATACTCTGTCTAATAAACATTTACAATTTTGATTTTAGCGGAGCATCATTTGAAAAGGAATGAAATCATTCAGAGTGGGTTAGGAGATCTAATGAATACAAAAACTTTTTCTATTTGCCCTTTTTGTCAAAATTACAATTTTACAGAGTAAAGAAAAAAAAATCAACATTAATAAATATTTTAATCCATCTTTAAAATGACGTTTGGTGTTCCTCCCAACTCAGGAAAAATTATTTGGTCGGTATTTATAGGTGAGAAAAAAATTCCTAAAATTTCAAGCATATTCGTTGACGGAAGAAAAAAAAACATGTAATGGGATGTAAAAAAATTGAGTTGGGTCATTTCTAGGCAGTAGATTGGGAGAGAGGGCAACCAAATATTTTTAAAACAAATTGTCTTATAAGGCTAGTACATGTTCCATCACATACTTAGTAATGCAAAATTTTTGAATCTTTGGCACTATTTTGAAAAACAAACAGATTTTTTTTTCGGGGGGTGGGGGGGGGGGGGTAGCCTCTCACTTTTTTTGCGACGATAAACATCGCATATGCAATGGACTTTTCTTTGCAAACATTGTGCTTGCTTCTAAATTTCAAAGAAACAACTCAATATATTTTATCAAGTTTCGTATGTTCAATGAGCGAGAGCTTACAATGTTGTCAACATAATGAGACATGATGCGTTTTTATGTCCAAACATTACTCCATACTATGTGTGGTTCATTGCAAACAATCTAGCTATTTTTGTGAGGTGCCTGAAGGAAATCCTATAACTGCCTATTTTTTCTATCTAACTGCTAAACAAAATAGACACATATACCAACTTTTCGAATGTAAGACATGTAATTACAATTTGTTTTTCATGCACCGCATATTGTTTAACATTTTCAAATTAAATGCTAAGCATCCTCCTTGCAGTGCCCCATTTGAAAATAACTTCTATCGCCACAGAAAAAAGACCCACCGTAATCACATATGTTTAGGCCAAGTTTTATCTTTTTTCTTGAGTTTTAAAGAAACCAACAAATCATCAAGACTTGTCCCATGAAAAATTAAATATAATCATGGTAATAAACGCATCTATCCACAGCAGATATATGTACATGCCAACCACGTGCTCAGTGGAATGATATTATCGAGGAAACTCGAGCTGTAAACAGAACAGTTTTTCCCGATTTGCTGGAGTGGGGTTAAAATCGCTTTTTTTTCATTAATCAGACGATGCAATGCAACAAATAAAAGTAGTAAGTAATATAACCTAATGATTATTACTTAGTAATTTCTTGTCTTGATGTTATCTTGGTCGCATTTATTTTAAAACCAATGCTATTCGAACTCTGTGTGACAGAGGAATGGCGGACGAAATGAACACATGGCCTCAGGAAGACACCCATATGAAAAATCAAAATTTCAAGAATTATGGATAATGACAAGAAAAAAAAGCGAAACAAATGGTTGTAGCCATATTATCAATGAATCAAACTAACACTATATTCAATGCATTTTTCATCTCGTGAATGCTGTAGCTGCGCAGTTCTAACATGATTAATTTCCTCCTAATTAAAACAAAATAAACTTAATTATTAACTGATTTTGGTCTCTAACAGTAGGTAATTAGTGCATTAGCACTTTGAGTAACTTTGGGCTAGTTAGTAGAGTATTAAGCGCATTCTTGGTATTTTTTATTTTACACCAGACTAGATTCAATATGGTTTGTACATCCCCCTTAAAGTTGCATATGTCAAGAAATTCCGTGTCTGTGTGTTTTAAGATATTTACAACTTTATAAAATAATAAAAACAAACGCAAATAAGGCTTACCTCAGAGAAGCAGGACCATACCATTAATTCTAATAAGGGTTGGGTTGAAATACCCTCAGTAGTCTGCCACGTGTATAATACAAATCAATCGAAGTTTTTTTGAAAACGTCCTTCTATCTGAACTGCCATGTCCAAACTGAAGCACGGGCTTACCAATATTTTAAAGGTCCAGTGATTTGAGGTATAAAACGGGTTTAAATAAACCTAGTGAAAAATGGAGGCTCCCCACAGGTGAATACAAGTTACTTGCGTGTTCGATTAGAAGATTTTAATGTGACAGATAGATACTTTCACAACAGATCGAGACTTAAGGGGGCCGACTATAGTTTCCATTGCGAAATATTTCGCGCATCATAGTAAAATGAAGCGTATTTACTGTTTTAAAACAACTTTTTTTGCTTAATGATTAAAATTAAACAAAATTAAAAAAGTATAGGTATAAAAATGTAATTACAATTTGATATAACTGATTTTTAAACCGATTTTGCAATTGATAGGTAGGTTGATGTCGTTGCAGTGTGTTTTTGACGGTATGATAATCTGTATCTCTTAAAGATAGGGGTAATAAAAATATTATTAAGGAAAAAGTAATAAACATACGCTCTTGAAATTTAAAACATAGAAATTTGAGAATATCTCCAACTTTTTTATAATGTTTCATGTGAATCCATTGTGTACGTCATATTTTGTAATATTTTCTATAAAAATAGTAAAATTTGCAAATTTTTTGCATTTTGAGATGCCCCCTCTGGTAACAAGACGGTAGAATTTTATGTTTCTTACATATATTGTATAATATAGTATTACTCATCAAATATTATAGTTTGAACAAAATGTCTATTGTAGTATTTGTGTAATTTGCTTTAAAGTGCTAAAAATTGGCATTTTTCAATATAATCCTACAGTAAATATACCTGTATTTTGAGACGGTCCCTCAAAAATACCTGGACGGTACCGTAGATTTCCCCCAAACTTTGCATGTACACTGAAGTTAATGTAAGTTACGTATGGCATAAAAATGAAGAGTTTCGCTATTGTAGTTTTCACACAATAAATCTATAGTCGGCCCCCTTAAACACAATTAAATTTTCAATGAAAGCGTTAGCCTATCGAACAGCAGAAGGTCACGTGAGAAAGGTGATTATGATATCAATCGTTGATGCTCGGTGACCGGTTAATTTAGAAGCTATTTCGACCCTAGTTTGGGGACATTTTTTTTTAAATTAGATATGAGCCGCAACTTGGTCAACATTATCTTTTGGATATGTATAAGTTTAAGTTAAAATACACATTCTGTGCAAATAAGAAAAACGGCCAAGTTGCGGCTCTGTGTAACAAAATCGTTGAAAACTGGTATGAATATGAATAACAATAGAAATGAGACAAAACTGTTAGACCCCCATCTCAAAAGCTAGTGTCGCTCGGCATTATTTAATACTTGAAATCATGTAATATATAATATACAAAAACCTGCTCTTAAAATATTGTTTAATACCTATAAAACATAAATTTAATGAATTTTGGAATTTTGTTTTGCGCAAAATATCGGATCCAACTCTCATATTGCTTAAGTGCAGTCATTCTTTCGAAGAATGCAAATGACCTTTTTGACAATAAAAACTTTCAAACAAATGGTACGATGTCCATTTCGTTGTAGGCAAATGTTATTTAAGTATCAGAATAGTTCGTTTGTGATAGTCTTTTCATTGTCAAAGAAGAAGATAGAAGGGGAAAAGTGGGAAATGACATTGAAAACCTTGGGATAATGTAACAATCTAAACTATGCTAAAAAAGATCAAATCTTGATTTAAACCATATTTCTATTTTCTTTAGAGAAGTGGACAGGCTTTTGCCTACTTCTCTAAAAAGAATACCATATTTCAAGTAAGTCATCGTTCTACGCGTCCAGCGCCTCTGATCCCTTCCGCTCCAAGTACTAAGTATACGGGAGGGGGTCAGAAATCCTTGACATGGGAAAATGGATTAAATAGCCTGATATGGAAAGCTTTGGGGATATCCAGAAACCAATAAACAATGAAGTCAAATGGCTGAAGATAATAGCTAAGCATTCTGTAAAACCTATGCTTTTTTCTTTCAGACATTAAATCTTTTGGAGAACATTTACATCTCACTACCTCCAATATCAAATAGCTTTCAGAGCAGACGTCTAATGAAATGTGAGGAGATTGTGAATCGCGTTGACTTCATTTCAAAACGACTAGAAGAGGTACATGTATTTATCTTACCATCATGAGAAGTCTGTTGAACAATATTTGCGTAGTTCGAAATTCATTCATCCCACAACATACTTACATTGATAGCAAATGTCTGCATTAATTAATTTGTTAATTGATTATTGATTAGTTCGATTTTAAATAGTATATTCTTATAACAGATCCTAAAATTGTATTCCAAGGAATTTTTTCAAGTTTTGACAATAAAAATGCAGCAATAATAACATACAATGAAACCCGTAATATAATTTTAAAAACCAGAAGTCTCTGTCGAGACTGAAGCTCTACTGGTTTGTACTTATAGCAAAGGAAGAGAAAAGTACTTAAGCAATTGGGAATTGAAACTTTGCAACAGCAATAAATAGAATAATGATCCTTGATAAAGTCTCTTTATGTTCTTAGTGTAGTCTACTTGTGTGCCAAGTTATATTGAAATCATACCAAAACTGTAGGAGGAGTAGCATTTTGAAATAATTTTATAGACATTTTTATTCTTAGTAACCACGGCAACACCATTCACAGAAATCAAAAACCGATAAACACAATTATGGATATTAGTGTAGTCTACTTGTGTGCCAAGTTATGTTGAAATCAGACCAAAACTGTAGGAGGAGTAGCATTTTGAAACAATTTTACAGAAATTTCTATTTTTAGTAACCACGACAACACCGTTCATGGAAATCAAAAACCTATAAACCTAATTGTGTATCTTAGTGCAGTCTACTTGTGTGCCAAGTTATATTGAAATCAGACCAAAACTGAAGGAGGAGTAGCATTTTGAAACCATTTTAATGAAATTTCTATTTTTAGTAACCACGACAACATCGTTCATGGAAATCAAAAACCGATACACAGAATTATGTATCTTAGTGTAATCTAGTTGTGTGCCAAGTTATATTGAAATCAGACTAAAACTGTAGGAGGAGTAGCATTTTGAAAGAAATTTCACAGAAATTTCTATTTTTAGTTACCACGGCAACATTGTTTATCGAAATCAATAACCGATAAAAAGAATTATGTATCTTAGTGTAGTCTACTTGTATGCCAAGTTATATTGAAATCAGACCAAAACTGTAGGAGAAGTAGCATTTTGAAAGAATTTCAGAAATTTCTATTTTTAGTAACCACGGCAACACCGTTTATCGAAATCAAAAACCGATAAACAGAATTATGTATCTTAGTGTAGTCTACTTGTGTGCCAAGTTATATTGAAATCAGACCAAAACTGTAGGAGGAGTAGCATTTTGAAAGAATTTCATAGCAATTTGTATTTTTGGTAACCACGGCAACACTGTTTATCAAAATCAAAAACCGATACACAGAATTATGTATCTTAGTGTAGTCTACTTGTTTGCCAAGTTATATTGAAATCAGACTAAAACTGTAGGAGAAGTAGCATTTTGAAAGAAATTTCACAGCAATTTCTATTTTTAGTTACCACGGCAACACCGTTTATCGAAATCAAAAACCGATACACAGAATTATGTATCTTAGTGTAGTCTACCTGTGTGCCACGTTATATTGAAATCAGACCAAAACTGTAGGACAAGTAGCATTTTGAAAGAATTTCACAGCAATTTGTATTTTTAGTAACCACGGCAACACCGTTTATCGAAATCCAAAACCGATAAACAGAATTATGCATCTTAGTGTAATCTACTTGCGTGCCAAGTTATATTGAAATCAGAGCAAAACTGTAGGAGGAATAGCACTTTGAAAAATTGTTTACAGACAGACGGACGGACGGACGGCGGACGCATTACTATCGCATAAGCTCTTCTGGTCTCTGACCAGTAGAGCTAATGAAGTATGTACATATGTACGTATTAACTGTATTATAATGATTCGAAAGACTTGTTTTCTTTTTTTTTTAATTATAGTTAACATGTTCATGTACAAAGTTATTTTTGTATGGAATAATATAAAACTTAATTATTTTCTAATCCAAAATATATTATTTCTAATTAGATGCTGCTGGGTACAATTACACTGAAGGATTGCCAAAAAATCAAAACATATCAGAATCTACTCTCAGACAAATTGTGCGATCTGTGTCTACTTTCGATTTGGATCAAGAAGGAGCTACGAGCCACGGATCAGTGGAGGGACTGGGTGGAAGACTCTAATTTGTCTCTGTTGACGCGGGCTTCCCATGAAGTCCAGCGTTCTATCGCCAGAAA
>NW_026941637.1:0-35000 GCF_032062105.1 Saccostrea cuccullata
TGAATGTAATTGTAAAGGTAAATTTTTGTACATAATATATGTCTATTAAAATACCTTCTCTATCGCGACGCTAATCATATCGTTGCGTCTTGAATGACAGATTTTATACCAATTGATATTCCAATGTTTAAAAATGTTTGTTCAACATACCCGCTTACTTGGCCCACAGCAGATTCGTACGGTTTGCAGGAAATGCTTACTTATTAAACGCACCTGTTCCTACTTCTTTTGTAATCAGGTATTTACTCATTAGCACGTCACCTTTGGTACAACACTCTGAAGTTTGAACACTGCATGACGCAATAAAATGTGAAGATAATACACAGTGGTCATTTTCAAAATTAATTTGTGGTCTTGTCTTCATTACCTAAATAAATTGCAATAAATTAAAACGGAACACGGTAACTTCAGGTAAAGCTGATGTTGTTAAAGTCGAAAATTAAATGTTAAATCGGACGCATGTACCTGTAGGCCGATAGTTTTAGTTTCTTATGACTAATTTTATTTCAGGCAAAAAGAGTAGTTCTGGACTAAAAATATGAGCACATCTTGAGTTTATAATCTTACATAATATTGTACTTAAATGGTTTGATTACCCCCCCCCCTTTTTTTTGTATGTGCTAACGTACGTTTTTATTACTATGGTAAGGGAAGCCTTTCAAGGATGAATTCCGAATTTTGATTTCTTTATTCTCGCTTAATTTTTTTAATTTTTTTTTTATTTTTCGTTTCTATTTTGCATTTGCTTGTTCATTTTTTTTTTTACATATTTATTTTAATATTATTTTCTTTTTTAGTTCGGCCATAACCACTTTGAACATACACCATATCCCCGTCCCCATCTCCTCCTTCGAAAAAAAAACATCGCTCATATATTTGATCAATAAATGAAGTACCGGATCATTGTCTTGAAATTCCCATCATAAGTAAAGTTTGTTGATTTTTTTTTCAAACAATGATAGTTCTGTATTCTTTCTGGACTATAGATTATATTTCCAGAGCATCATGATAATTTGATATTTGGGAAGCAGTGCACCCCCTTTGTTAGTGTCGCCGAAGAACCATCTCAATTTACATTGCGATTATAATCAAGATTATTTGATTTTATATCAAATAATAAATTATTAATTTAGGACAGGGTTTTTAATGTTTGGTAGTTGGGCCGAAGTGTACACAAGGTATTACATCAGGAATATACAAAGATGTATTACGAGTCAAACTGCGTACGAGTTAATCATAAATGTGCACCAGAAGTTATCCCCTTTTAAAACCAGTAAATTGTTGAAACCAGACGCTTTCTTCTACACTTAGTAATCAAAGGCCATCACGTCCACAGAACCAAAATTATGCCACCAGTTAGAACGTCAGTGACCAAAAGAGCGTCCAGGAAGCGGAGGGAGACTATAGGAACCCGATCGAGAGGCAGAGGGCACGGGTGCAGGCAAAGCACTAGGCCCAGGACAAATCTCTCTCCAACACGCCGGGCCCCGGCCGAAGCAACAGGCGCCGATGGAATTCCCGGACTTCCTCTGCCATCCGATACTATACAACCGACGTTGACACCACAAATAGAACAAAGCATCCCTGGAATCCCCAGCGGTGAGTCAAATTCAAATTTTTCACGTCAACCACTACAAGATATCAGTTGTTATCTGGTTATGATTCCGTAGGTTCACACGTCCCTCAGAAAATCAAAAAACAAATATGGGAGTGCAAATTTATAGATCTCTCACTGCTTACTAAAACAGCTTGTGAATTACAAGATTATGAATCACAAGGGGACATACAAATTACAGAAGGGCGGCTATGCATTGTGAAACCAAAAACAAATACCATTCTCACAATCGATAAGTGGACATCGGCTTTTATTATATTTACAAGCATAATGTTGGAGAAATTTCCAACACAGGCTCAAGAACTACTCAAGTATCTCAGAGATATCAGAATCGCTGCTACTAGGTCAAATAAGAGGTTTAAATATGACGAGCAATTTCGTTTAAAAATGGCCAACCAGCCCCAGTTGTCATGGGGTCAAATTAATCAGGAATTTTGGCTTTTGTACATATCTAACAAGGACGAAACTATTCAAACGTATAATCGAACCTCTTCTCAAAGTCAAAGTTCTTACCCAAGCAATCCAAACCGTACTTTGGCATTTTATTGTAATCATTTTAACAAGGGAGTAAGTTGCCCTTTCTTCCCTAAGTGCAAGTACAGACATGCATGCAGCAAGTGCGAAGCTAACCACCCAAGAATCAGGTGTTCAAAGTAATGGTTCAATATATTCTTTGGGTACAACACTAATCAAGTTATATTTGTCAAAATTTATGTAAACATTTAGTTGGATACTCTGAATGTGAATTCATATTCCAGGGTTTAAGTATGGTTTTAGTCTTCAATATTTGGGCCTCAGAACAACCCACAATTCTGCTAACCCCCCTAGCCTCAAGGCTAATACAATAATAGCTGAAAGTAAAACTCAAGAAGAACTAGCATTAAAACGAGTCGCAGCCCCCCCTTTTTTTTCTTCACCAACCATTTCACAGAAGAAGGGTAACAAAGAACATAAAAGCTGACCTCACAGTATGGAAAACTTTTTTGCAATCTTACAATGGTATATCGGTTATATTTACCCAGCCCTGGATTCACAATTCAACTTTTTCACAGATAGCTCAGGGGGAACTATTGGAGGGTTTGGTATCTACTTTAGCAAATGTTTAGAGGGAAATGGGCTTATGGGGTCTGGCCAAGCCTTTGGGTTGAACTAAGTATTACTAGGGACATGACTTTCCTGGAACTTTTCCCCGTCGTAGTCGCTATTATATTATGGAAGAGCCACCTTGCAAAGTCTAGACTTGTCTCCCATATTGACAACATGTCAGTTGTCCACATCATCAACAACACATCTAAATCTGATAGGGTCATGAATCTTGTTCGCAAGCTTGTGTTAATATGCCTAAAGTCAAATATTGGCCTTATATTTTCCCACAAAACAAAACCATTGTAGACTCCTTATCTCGATTTCAGTGGGGCAGATTCAGGCGACTGGCACCGCAGGTATACTTATGGCCCACGCCACTACCAAGTCATATCTGGGAAATATAATGCTTGAAACAGATCGATTATTACAATGCTCAATAGCACCATTAACACATCGAGCATATTCAACGGCGCTAAACAAATTCCAAAACTTCCTTTCAAAATTTAATTTCCAAATTATTTGGCCAGCACTAGTGCAACAGCTCGTGAATTTTATTGGTTCCCTCTCACTTAATGATATGTCATACAGAACAGTATCACTGTATCTAAATGCAATCTCATACATACAATAAATACATGGCTTTCAGGACACACACACACACACACACAAGTTTCATTGTTTCTAAAACCCTGGAAGGGCTGTGTAGATTAGTAAGTACAAACAAAGACAAAAGAACCCCTATTTTCATTTGAGCTTTTTCACAAAATTATCCATTCCCTGCTCAATGCTTGCAATTCCGGTTATGAATCCACTCTCTTTTCAGCAGCATTTACTCTTACATTTAATGGTTCCTAAGAGTGAGTGAAACACTGGCACTCAATTTCTCAGACATTACAATAAAGAATCGAAACCTTTGACAGATCACTATTCAAAGGTCTAAAACGGACCAAATCGGTCAATCTGTTATATAAATAGTAGATATCGCCTCTCATACTGAATCCACTATCAGCGCAATCACAACCTTAAATATTTTTTTTTTGCTTTTAAGGGAGGGTTTACAAAGAAATGACAAGCTTCTTACACATCTAAATTCTAAGCCACTTACAAAAATATCAGTTTCAAGTCATTTTACAAAAAGCATTACAATTCTTTGGGGTCACCGGGCACTTTAGGTCACACAGTTTCAGAATCGGCATGGCAACCGAGCTTGCCAAACAAGGACTCTCGGATACTGAAATAAAAGCAAAAGGAAGGTGGCGATCAACTTCATATTTAACTTACATTAGGAGACAGTAAAGCTGTCCCCTAGTTATTGTAGCATTTATTAACTCTACCAAAGATTTTTCAGGTACCCCAACCATTTGGATAATGGGATCATCAATTTCATTCTGGGCAGGCCATGCTGCAACCTACCGATCATGGGGAAGTAACCTTGATTTACCTGCCACAATTACTTGGTTAGGACATAGGGGTATGCAATGGTATCATTTAGACAAGGCAGTTTCTGATTATTTACTTCAGTATTCTACACCCAAATTTCTATTGATACACCTTGGATCTAATGATTTAAGTACACCAGATTTAACAAGCATTAAACTTATTTATCAAATACAGTGCAGTCTGTATCGCTATAACGCACTTCTTCCAAGTACCACTTTAATCTTTTCCTCAATGTTACCTAGGCTGTACTGGCATGGTGCCTCTCCAACAGCAAGTGCAAAAATTAACAAGAAACAGCTCAAAGTTAACAAGTCTATAAAAAGTTTATAACTACTGAAGTAAATGGCTGTTACATAAAGAATGACTCAACCATTAAAATCTTGGAAATACAATTGTTCAGGCATGATGGTACCCATTTGTCAAAAACTGAACTTGAGGTTTACCTTAATAACCTGCAGTCTGCTCTACACATGTTTTTTAAACAAGAGAACCAATGTATATCCTCCAAATTAACTCAATGTTTTATTCAAGTACTTAATTTTTGTGTGTGTGTGGGGGGGGGGGGGGGGGGGGGGCACATAGTGTCGCGTGGACTGGGGGATACTTTTGTGTATGTTGGGATCAAGTGGCCCCATAACCTGGTTGTCTCCCCACCCTGCCTCAAAGCAGGGGGCGTTTTGGTATGTAATACATAAGTACATGTAGCACATAAGTTGTCTAAAGTAACATGATATGGTAACATCCGTGGTTCAAGGCCTGTCATGGCTGGTTCCACCTCCAATTCGCACAAGCGGGGGGAGGCCACAGTCTGGTAAAGTAAATGGGTACACCAGGTGGCGCTGGAGACAGGGAGAAGGGCATGCATTCCCGCATTCACTGGTCCAGAACGTGGTGACCGTTCGGATCGGGCACTTGTGCATACACTCGGCCCCCTATGTGCCCATTGTTAATTTGGTACATTTGTAGGTATCCCCCGTCCCCCACAAAAAATTGCGGCCTTTTTATCTCCAATTACGTTGATTGTAACAAATGTGTGTTTTTGTGCTAAAAGTATTAATAATTAAGTGATAAACTTAATACATGTGTTATCATTACAGGTGTTTACATGATTGGATGGGTCTGATCTGAGTTTTGTGTATGTCTGTTATCTTAGTAGGGGATGGACTCCGAAGCAAAGCGCTTGTGCTGCAAACACATTGTAGGAGGGTAGTACACTAAGCGGAAAGTTGTGTAAAGGGATCATACTCCCTGTATCTATAATTAAAATCAATTCTTATATTCACGAACTCTAATTTTATGAACTCTTAATAAAAGTGGCTGATCACCCCCACCCCCACCCCCTTCTTATCTCTGTGTAATAAACTTTTATAAAGTCCTTTCCCACAAATGAAGTTGCTTTCTATACCTGTCTGTTTACTTCATATGATTTATTTTTTTTAAAATCAGAAATGAAAGAAATTTTGACATTATTATTTTAAAAATTACCCACACAAAAGAATGAAAAGTTAGGATATTTAAACGTTCTTTTAATAATATTCTTCAATCAACATTAATTTGTAACTTCATTTGTTATTGTTTTTTTGTTTTTGTTTTTTTATTTATTTATTTATTTATTTTATGGGGTGGGGATGGTGGGGGTGGGGGTATGGCGTACACATATCATTCGGAGCTCTTCGGATGGCTTGAACTCTACTCAGCGGAGCAAGCCGAGGATTACCGACTACGTGCACATACATACATAAGAGATCTATCTATCAAAAAGTACAAAAAGGAAACAATTGAAACTTTTGCTTACAACCAAATGCTGAGATTTTCTACCGATGGCAGTGTGTTTACTGTTTGGATTTTCGGCGGATGAGGCTCATTTCACAATAACTTAACATACATTGTCTTGTTCTCATGAACACTGAAAATGATTTAATTAAACTGATTATTTAATTTGTATGTAAATCCGTGACTCTTGACTTGCATGAAACAACGTACCAACTTAGAGAATATGTGACCATAAGAAAAGCTAATAATATCAATTATATGTTAACCATTTTATCATACTCTGAAAGTCGAATTTAACGTCTGACTTTGAATTAATTGTGTTGCACCAAGCCTAGATAATTATATAGTAGGGGTGGGACGATACACACATCTTGCAATACGATACGTATCTCGATATATTGGTACGATACGTATCTCGATATTATGAGAAATTATAAAACTATTCAAAATAATTAGTATTTTATTTCTTTATTTTTGTCTTGACATTAAAACAACAAATTATTCTATATCAAATCATGTTTGCTTTGAAATAATTAATGAATGAATACTTGAAGTTCATCAATTTCATTTACTAGAACTTCACAAAAATAATAATACATGTACATACTATTATTACCAAATTACTATTCAGAAGTTGATTACAAATAGTTGTGTAGTTTATCAGAGAACCCTGACTAAAAATTCATTTAAAAAACATCGATCAGATTTACATTTTTATTAATTCATTGCTGCCAAGTTGAGATTACAAAAAAAAGTACAAGTTGGACTAACAATTTGTTCTGGAAACGATATTTCCTGTGTATAGCACGCATTACAAACTGAACTTTTCTTGTCCAATATTCCGACCAATCTTCCGAGGCTGCTTAAAAGTGAAAACGTTACAGGCAAGTACCATCGTGAAGGGGGGGGGGGGGGTGTTAATAAAGCACGTTTATTCTATTTTGAAAAGGGAGATTTTCTGCATTTCATTTTAATTTTCAATTGAAATAAAATAGATTGGAATCCTTTATGAAAGAAGTGTGAAATAATTAAAAGGCAAATAATTACATTGCCTGAAAGTTGCACCCTATCCATTCCCTAAATTTAGTTCAGGGAAGTACCATAAAAAATACATGTGGGCACCGCTTAAGGGTTAGTTATTGTGGAGGTGGATTTGCTGATTATACCGAAAGGGAAATAACATTCACTTTGACAGGGATCAATAATACCTTAGTACATGAACAATGATGTCAGATATTCTTTTACACCCCTTTGCGAGCAATCGTAATTACTCGGTCAATCCCGTAAACAATAAATAATTTCTCTTTGAAAATGGCCGTGTTTTTACGAATGCCTTGAGAGATGATTTCAAAGAAGGAACTTATTTGGTATTTTGTCCCCTTTCAAGGATCCATTCAAATACAAATTTCCAGTGATGACAGCATGGTTATGTTGATGATGTAGAAAAAAAAAGTTGAGATAATGTCGTTAAATATACGGTCATGTGGCCAGTTCCGAATTTTGTATTTCTTGAGAATTTACTCCTTACTTTATTATTTCAATATACATGGACATTTAGTTGTTTTTTTTTTGTTTCAATAACTTTTAAATTATCTTCTTTTTTTTACAAAGTACATGCATACGACCATATAAATGCTAAAATTTGGAAAATAGATATTGAAGAAACTTTAAAATACATCTAGAAAAAAATATTTCTAACTTATACAAAAGGGTGATAAGAAATGACGTTTCAATCATCAATGACGTTTTGTGACGTTATGGAACGTTTTATAGCGTTATCTTGTTAGCATTGCATTGATTTCATACGGAGTTTTAATTAGAATTGAAAGGGTATATAATAAAAAAAATTGGTATCAAAATATTCAGAAAAAACTAGCTCTTTCAAAATCTGTAAAAATTCGATTTTCGAAAATTTTGTCACGAAGGTCCCTTTTTGTTTGACGCAACTCAATTATACTTTAACTCAAGCAACAATATTAGCAGACCAAGTATTCACAATATTAAGCAGAATTTGTCCAAATATCTTGTAAATGAGACGAAGAATACTCTTACTGTGGACTTAAAAAAATCAGTATATCGACGACCCATTTTCAATTAACAATTGTTATTTTCATTTTTATGTCCATTTGATAAATTTCCTTGATGTAAAAGGTATCAAAGGGTCTGAAACATCTACCTGAATTCATATTTGGATTTTTTACTTTTAAAATGCAGTATTCGCAATCTGATAACAAAGCTATATGATAAACATGATCACATTAACTTTTCAAATGTCGAGTTTCCTTAATTTTGCAGCATTGCTTGCATACGGAGTTGATATCTTTGAATTGGTTCAAGTTACAAGAGAATACTTTTTGTGTGTATAATATATAAAACGAGATAAATTTATTTTACAAGAAAACCCCCCCAAAAAAAAAAACCCAAAGATATCAAGAAGCAACCGATCATGATTGATTGATTGATTGTATATTGATCAACGTCCCTCTTGGGAATTTTTCACTCATTTGGAGACGTCACCGTATGCCGGTGAAGGGCTTCAAATTTAGACCTATACTCGGCACTCAGGGCCATTGAGCAGTGAGGGTTCTTTATCGTACCAACACGGGACCTACGTTTTTAAGGTCATATCCGAAAGACCCCTGACTTTCACTTCTAGTGCCGAGCGCTTGGCGAAGGAACAGTCACTACCTTTGTTTACGTCTTAGGTATGACGCGGCGCCGCGAACGAGAATCGAACCCGGGCCTCCTGATCACGAAGCGAACGCTCTACCACTAGGCTACCGTGACCGGTCAACCGATCATGACAAAGAAAACACGGTGGCTTTGAGCGTTCCACAAGGGATGCTAAATTTTCCATAGCACCAGATCACATATCCGATGTATAAGGTGGCCCCTCTTTGTTCTGCTCCTTGTGAGTATTGTTTTATGGATTTTGAGTTTTAATAATGTTCGTAATCTCTAGGTATTTCAGTGGTAAAATTCAAAGGATTAAAAAAGAAATCGCGAATTTAATTAATTTTACGCTAGTATGGAGTGGATTCACCACAACTTCCTCTTGAAAAGTTTTAGAGAGAGAACACGAGAGAGATTGAAGAAAAAAGAGTAAATATTTAAGCATGGTTAAATAAACTTTCAGGTTATCACTGCCAAGAGTTCAACATGAGGGGCTGGAGGATTGAACCGAACCTTTTTACATCTTGTCGAAATTTCTCTACATCATGCCTATTTAGGTATGAATCAACGGAAGCATATAATTGTGAGTTTTTAGCTTAGATGCATAAATAAATATTTTGTAAAACCATGCAATGAAACAGTTAACTCCTATTTTTTTCCTATTACTTGTCCAGCATCCTTAAGAAAAAAAAAACCAAAATGTATAGTAAAACCTTGAAAGATTGGATACCGTATGCAATGCACCAGTCCAAAATAAACACAGATATTACACATCATTTGTGAGAAAGAGTAGGGTAATCAGAGTTGTTTCTGCAGTTTGATAAATAAATCATAAATATTGCTCCTGTAACGTCATGGATACGTGTTTTACTTTAGTTTTTACATAGTACAGGAAGCTATGCATTAGTTCCTAAATCAACTGGGGAAAGAAAAACAACATTCCGAAAAACAACCAGTGACAAAACCAGCAGAAGCAAAGGAAAAATCAATACAGAAGAAAAATACCCCCCCCCCCAAAAAAAACAGATCTTTAGTATACAAATGAAATATGATTTTTCTGTGTAGAGTCTTCCTGAATCAATACCATGGTAGTACAAAACATACAGACAAACTGCTATTGTAATAGCAAAAGACTCTGTCAATGTTGACCGTCAATATACAATTTGAATGATGGTGGAAATATTGTGCGTAACTTACTAATAAATCCTCAGACGATCGTAAGTTTGTGCCAGATTGGTTCCCCGATTGTTATGGAAACTAAATTATGTGCATCAATGAAATTCCGAAATTAAGTGGGACTTATCACACTTTATTTTTAGCGCAAAGATGAAACGAGATGCTGTTTTAGACACTTTGAGGTATCACCCGCACGCCGTAAGGCGACACAATACATAACATTAAATCACATAATTCGTTTATTTATGCATATGTCTATATGAAAATTGCTATGCTTATTCAGAAAATATGTACTAAGGAGTAATTAAAATTTCAGAACGCAGTGATGATTATTATTCACACGAGACAAATTGACCACGATTTTACAGGACAACCCTTGTATATTGATAATGGGGTAAATATTGAGCATATACATTTACTATCAAAATCTTGTAAGTGGCATTTACCCCCAGGGAAACGATCAAACAAAACACATTATCACTGCACAGAAATCACTCCTTTTACTTCCATAGAGAAAACATCATTCGAATGAAAATTATTCATTTAATTTATCAGACATTTTAAAATGTTATGAATATTTAACTTGATAACTAATTGAGTAATATATACTGTGAAGTTATTTTTTACTGGACTTTACGGCTGATCATTCAAACGGCAGAAAAATGTGCAGTGAATAGAGGGTTTCTTTTAATTACTTATAAATAATAATAAAACTTAAAGTCTTGTCTGATTCCAATCAAGCGTATGAATAAATAGATTACATACGGAAGAAAATATCACTGATTTCACAAGCAATATTTTATTAATTAATTAAAAAATTGCAATAATTGTTTACATAAAAGATCAATGCTTAAATTTTGCAACGTTCTTGCAAGTCAATTCGATGTAGCAAATTATAACAGACATTTTTAATAGTATACTTTTTGTTAAAATTCGAACTCTGGCAAAAGCCGAGCTATGTGATTTAAAAGCTATTTTAAACACAATAGTTGATTGACGATACACGCGTTTGCAAATGTTTATAATATAATTATTTTTATTTTAGGTCTCCTGTCCGCCTCAGTCATCCCCTTAACAAATACAGTAGTATACTCCTATCCTCTCCAATTAGTTCCTAGTTATTGATTGAACCTGTCGATTGAATATTAGTAAAGATTGAATATAACCATTTTTATTAACCATCGCCGTTTTATTACATGATGAACATGATGAATGCTTTGGCAAACTTTAGACCTGCATATGTGTATACAAATTGACTTTGAGGAAATGTGGAAGATTTGAAAGACGTCCTTTAGCATACACATACAATGTATAAAGAAGCAATACACAAAAAGTAAGTAATGTCAAAGATTTTTTGAAGCATACCGTTTTAGATATAGTAAAAAAGAGCCAAGCGCAGTCCGCGTGTTTATTGTTTTTAAAACGAGGAAAACAAACTATATCAAGCACTACAGAGTTATTTCCCATACTGAGTCAATGATGCGTTTGAAAACTAATATTAGATTGACTGTTCCATGATTTCAATTTTCAATCAAATAGTGCAAGGGCAAGGCTAAAATCTATGAAAAACGTCTATTTTGCCTTAAACGTGCTGCTAGAATCCCATTGTCCCGTCAGTAAAATTATTATTCCTCACATTTGCACGAAACCTACCCCCGATGTTTTGAATTTTTTAGGAACTGAGATTTTTCGTAAATCATGCTCAACTCGGGATTCCAGCAGCTCTTACCAAGTATATCAGGAGGCAAACTTTCCATTTGTATAAATTTTATGTTTTGAAATATACACCTTATTGTTGTTCTGTTGCATTATTTTTGTCACAAATGACAGAGGAAAGGATGATCGGGATACGTGTATAGCTGACTGTCTTTGAAAGAGAATATAACTGATGAAAATAAATTAGCATACCTGTTTTATTAACTAAACTTCATATAAATTTCATTTCACAAAATATTCACGATATTTGCATTAAACACTCCCTTTTACGTATCTTTGTTCATGCCGTCTTCGTCAAATTCTCTTTACATGACATAGTCAATTCCAAGTTACTTGATGTACAAAGACGTCATCGGTGGTAGATTTTAATCAAAATGACAGAATACAAAATACGAACATTTCATTTTTGTTAATGTTTACATGTTTCTATTCATTTCCTAGAGTTAAACCGCATCTCTAAATACCAATATTATGAAAACGTGTGTTTACAGTTGACGTAATCTCGCCTTCTAGGATGTCATAATGTAGCACTGATTTAGTCAACTTGAAGGTAGAATGTATTGTATGCTTCCTTATTTCCCCCTGAGTATAATGAAATAAAACTCAAAAATTATACTTTTTTACTTACAAAAAAACAAATAGTTTTAATGCTTACATATTTAAAAAAAACCTTTATTCCCATAAATGACAAGCACTTCTGTCTTTGTGTCTTTGAAAACTGTCTACGAATATAATTTGTTTTATGTTTTTGTATAACAAGAGGAAGTTTTAAAGTTATAAATGCCGAAAAACTACGTTTCATTGTTACATATGATGATGAATTGCTATTTTTGACATGAAAATTCCGTTTTCTATATTTAGAAATGGGTGGGTACAATATCTCTTTACACCCCTTAAAAGTTAAGGTAAGTTTTAAATTATTTATTGATTTAATCCCAAACAAAAAAAAAAATCAAGTTTCTTTTACAGTAATGTCGCTTGTTTGCCTCACATTATTAATGTATGAAAATTATACCGGGTAACTTATGTCAACTAATTTTCACAAAGATATAAACAAACATAATGTAGATTTTTTCAATGTTTAACCATATTTTTCTTCCTTTCTTTGTGCTTTCGAAAATCCTATTGTATTAAATTTAAGAAATAATTTAAAATTTGGACGACAAAGGATCGACATATAATCAGAATAATCTCAGATATTGATATTCTTATTTTAAGAGGAGACACCTGCCGCTTAAAGCATATATAGTATTAGGAAAATAAGAAGTGTTTTCATCGATCGTTAAAAATTCACCTGTCGGAATTGTCTTTATTTTTATTTGAAAAAAGAATTGTGGAATGATTTTGCTATGTCTGTATACTTTAATTTTAATACATATGCATCTGTAAAAACCTGTGTTTATACATGTAACTGTCTCTGATCTTATCCTTCCTTCAATAGCGTTGAATTTGTAATTGATTTATTTTAGACCTGTTAAATCATCAAAACATTTATTCATAATTATATGTTTTATCTTTTATGCAAAGCCCTCAAAATTCAGTTGAAATGTTTAAAAAAAAAAAACAAATCTCAATACGTCGTACAAGTATGTTATGGACATAACGAAATAATTGGAATATGTTTGCATGAATTATACAAAGATATATATATGTATATATTATCATATCTAAAAAAAAAAACAATTTTTTTAAAATCATTTATTCAATAATGTACAACATAACAGTGAAGCAAAACTTCCGCAGAAGCCTTCTGGTAATACTTCACCAGGGATGCCAGGAGCTCCCTGGATCAATATAATATTATTTAATACATATACATAAGTATCTCAAAGAAAAATTTTACCATTTATATATATAAAAACAAAGTATTTGTTTAACACCAATAGAAGCATGAACCTTGTTGCAGTGGAGATTGTATAAAAAAAAAAGAAGAAGAAAGTCTATATCAATCTCACTGTAACTAGTATTTAGGGCCAGGTCACCCTAAAATACTGGTCTTTTTATGTTTACATCTTAAAAACAGGATCAATATGCAGAGTTTTGTGATAAAAAAATTAGATTATAAAAACACATCAGAATGAATGAATTTTACAAAGACATGAATAATTTTTCCTCACATACACAATTTTAATCATATTTTAGACATAAAGTTTCCAGATACATGAAAAATAACATAGCAAAAACTATTGTGTCTTATAGTGGATTTAAAATGTGGATACATGTACATGTATATATAGTTTATCACGGGAGCATATACTAGTATTAGAATCACAAGGAATTTTGAAATACATGATTTATTTTCTCTTTGAAATTTTTCAAATCATGTGATTGTGAAAGTGAAAAATTCGATTTCATTTCATTTTTCAATGCATTTTTGATACTGAAGTCAGTTATTTTTAAATTCTCATATTTAATTTTATTTCTTGTTTTCCATATGACCCATTTATAAATACATATTAAAATGTTAACAACGTTTCTTTGGGTTTGCGGTTCCTTCAAGTAGCCTAATTTTATTGTTTGTTGGTTAATTTGTAAAGTTCCATTTAGTTGCAGCACATTTTCAATTATATCTTCTAGTAATTTAAGTGTTGTTTTACTTTTTGTGCAATGGAAAAAGTGGTTGTTGATTTCCTTTATGATTTTTACATAGGTTGCATAAACCATTTGATAGTCCGATTTTACATAATTTATCTTTAGTATACAATATATTATGCACGCATTTCCACTGGAATTCCTGAATTTTATTTTTAACTTTCATTTTTGAAATACTGTCCCAAACTAAGTTCCACTGTATGTTATTTTGGTAAATATTTTCCCATTTTTCTTGACATTTTGGAATTATTGTCTTGTTTAATATCTTCAAAGGTTTCCACTTTATTACAATTTCTTAAACTTGCGACTTAACATATATCGACAGGTTTCACTCCATTATATTGTTTACATTTTAAAAGTATTTACCATCATATCTGGAGGATTTTTATATGCGCAGACTTTATGATAAGACTGTCCAAATTCTTAAAATGCCTTGCAAATATACATTTTATTATGAATTAGATTTAATTTCAATATTTAATCCTTGTTTGCAATTGTAGTCAACTTGAGATACTAGTTAAATCAGGTTTTATTTTAAAGCATTTTTGTGATGTCACATGACTGTGTTGATCATGCGACGGAAATTTATGATATTCGAAGGGGTAATAAAGAAGCATATAGAATATTCTACCTTGACTAAATCAGTAAAACAAAATGACGCCATAGAAGGTGAGATGACGTCAATTTTAGAACACAGGTTTTCGTAATATTGGTATTTAGAGATGTAATTTAACTCTAGAAAATGAAAAAAAGAAGTGAAAACATTAAAAAAAATAAAATGCTATTATTTTGTTATGCTGTATCATGTCATTCTGATTAAAATCTACTGCAGATGACGCCATATGTGTACATCAAGTAACTTTAGAATTGTGTAAAGAGAATACAGCGAAGACAGCATGTACATATGTACAAAGATATGTAAAATACTGTGAATATCATATGAAGTTCATATGTAAATTTAACAGGTATGCTAAATTATTTTCATATATTATCATCTCTTTCGAATACAATCAGCTATATATGTATCCCGGTCGGCCCTTTCACTGGCATTCGTGACAAAAATAATGCAACAGAACGGCAATAAGCTGGATTTTTCAAAACATAAGATTTGTACAGATGAAATACTTGGAAAGTGCTGATACAATTGTAGAATTCTGAGTTAAGCATGGTTTTACGAAAAATCTCGGTTAATATTTATAAAATTCAAAGCATTGGGTAAGGTTTCGTGCGAATGTGTTGAATAATTATTTTACTGACAGGACAGTGGGATTCTAGTAGCACTTATTTTGGCAAAATGGATGTTTTTCGACTATAGTATTTACTCAAAGAAATTTATTAAACTCCGGGGTATTGTTGGTCCCAAAGCTTTTTCATGAAGGAATATTTCGCTTTTAATAAAAGTCACGTGATACCGTGGTGGCGGTGCACGACTTTGCGTTAAACACTTTTTATTTTTATGCATTAGTTAATAAAAACTTACGTTTATAAGCGGTTTAGGTAAATTATCAAACTTAATTTTCTTTAAAAAGACTAAATTTCCTTGGAAATGACTTATGCTTCTTTAACATACCCACCTTTATTATTGTTGCACAAAAATCGCTTTGGCAAAAATGTAAAACAAAAATATTGTTCAAAGTTTGTTACATAGATCTATTTTTCGTGATCTCTGGTACATAGAAAGTGCTTGGGGCAGGTTTGTTTTGTAGTCGTTTAGGAAATATTTTATGAAAAATTCAACTTACCAACATAAGAAGGGTGTATTTTCCACTCCTTAACGCGATTCAAATCAAAATGGATAGACTACAAACGACCCCCCTGCAATATTCAGTTAGAGAAAATACTCCTCTTGTACATATAAATTCACACAGAGTATCTTCAATTTGTCCTTGTTTATCACATGTGCCAGTCCGATCGATGTAAACACGATTCATAAATTCGAACTCAGTCTACGGACGTTTAAGTGGAGGGTTTCATACATACTTTTTATGCGCCCGGATCGATAGATCCGAGGCGTATATTGTTTTTGTCCTGTCTTTCTGTCTGTCTGTCTGTTTGTTTGTTTGTTTATTTGTTTGTATCCAAACTTTAACCTTCGCCATAACATTTGAACCATGAAAGGTAGAAACTTCATATTTGGTATGCATACTTCACTAATTAGGTGCTTTCAAATTACACCAATATTAATGACCTTGTGACCTTGAATGTGACCTATATGCTAAAAATAGCTTTTCTGTATGCAAACTTTAACATTCGTCATAACTTTTGAACCATGGAAGGTACAGACTTCATATTTAGTATGCATACTACACTAATAAAGTTCTTTCAAATGACACCAAGATCAATGACCTTGTGACCTTGACTGTTACCTATACTAAAAATAGTTTTTTTGGATTTCTGTTGCCACCGGGCGCATAGTGTTTCACAAACACATCTTGTTTGGTATTGTTTGAATATGAGCAAATCGGACAAGCAAAAGAAATACGGATATTTAAATTTCAAATCTTCAACATCAAAAAAGTAACAGCAAATTCAAACTTAAAACAAGATGTGTTTGTGAAACTCTATGCGCCCGGCAGCAACAAAGTACGCAAAAAGCTTAGCATTAGCGTCACAGTCAAGGTCAAAAGGTCATTGACCTTGGTGTCATTTGGAAGAACCTGATTAGTGGAGTTTGCATACCAAATATAAAGTCTCTATCTTTCATGATTCAAAAGTTATGGCGAAGGTTAAAGTTTGCAGAAAAAAAAACTATTTTTAGCATATAGGCCACAGTCAAGGTCACAATGTCATTTGAAAGAGCTTCCATAGTGGAGTATGTATACCAAATATGAAGTCTTTACCTTTCATGGATCAAAAGTTATGGTGAAGGTTAAAGTTCGAGACAAACAAACAAACGGACAGACAGACAAACAGGACTGGACAAAAACAACATACGCCCAGGATCTATCGATCCGGACGGATAAAAATATGTTTATACTTGAATTCAACAAGTCCCCCCAAAAAAATCTACATGCCATGTAATAATTAACACACTTTCCTCCTTATGTTAGCTCAAGTATTCAGTGACTTGACGTCATATTCTATAATGACGTCATATGTACATGTAGGTAGTTAAAAATAGTTACTACAATTTTCACATTTTGATATTTTACGGGAAGCCTTATCTTAGCTGCGTTGTGTAAAAAGAATTTTCTATCAATATTTTAGCCTTTCGGTACAATTCTTCAAGAAAATGTTTCATGATGATTATTTCACTGTGAAAATTAAATATATTGAAAAAACATACAGTATCCACGTTCAAAAGCCCCCTTTGAGCTGAGTAAACACGGTCCTTTAAAAAATCAGCTGCCATTGAGTATTGAACATATGAAATATAAAATCTAATAATTTTAAGATTCATACGTTCCATTTTATTATATTAACATAACATCAGATAATCAAGATGTGTTTGTGAAACATTCTTGCCACCCCCCCCCCCCACCCCCCGTATGGCGAAGGTCAAATTTTCTCAAACGCAAATCAATGACGTTGATACCAGCTCGCTCGATCGACAATTAGATGTATTAAAATGTGTTGGGAAACATCTTTGTAAAGTGGGTAAATTTACCAACTATCACCTTTTTCTAATGTTCAACTTTAGTTATTGTCGTCTGGTATGGTATTTCAGTAGTTAACAAAATTGTGAGAAAAAAAAGGGAAAAAAAAATCAAGATGAATATGGAGATAACGAACAGTATTTAATCTCATACTCCATAAAACAATACAAAATAAGAGCAGAGCAAACACGGACCCTCGAAGCATCAGTGGTGGGAACAGGTGCCATGGGGGAGTGAGCATCCCCTGCCGACCTGCCGAACTGTTTCACGGGGATTACATATGTGACCTATAAAAGTTAAAATCTGTTTTGTTAAAAAAATATTGCCAAAGATAACTTTTTTGAATAATAAATATGTTAAATATGAAGGGCCAAGTGATTACCTTTAACACGTTTTACAAGTGTTTTTTTTTTTACTTTAAAACAAATAGTCCAAGTCCAGGGTCAAGATAAAAGGCTTAATGTTGTTAGTATCCTGTGAAAAGTCTTGTCGCAAGAATTACATCCCTGAAGTATGAAAGCATAAGCCCTTACTGGTAAAATGTTATGGCCAAAGTAGTAGTTTGTATTTTTGGGGTAAAATTGTTTCAAACAAGGTCTTGGTCAAGAGGTCAAATTGGGTGATTTCATCACATGTATTGGTAACAATCCTCTAAAAACTAATGTCCAAATAACTGTATCTCGCTTCCATTCTCAATGACCGTGTAGTGTAGGGCAGCGTTGTGAGAATTCCATCGGCATCGAAAGCAAGTTTTTTAACTTGCCTAGATAGCCGAGCGGTCTAACGCGCTGTTCCTATACTGCTAGGACACAGATTCCGTAGGTCGTGAGTTCAACCCCGGGCTGGGGCGGAAGTGAGTATCCTTGTAAAAGTGAATTTCTCTGTGCTTTCTGTATTAATATTCCTTCACTTAGGGCAGTTATATTAGTTTAAGAGTTGTTGTAATTTGTGCTTTATATATATATATATATATATATATATATATATATATATATATATATATATATATATATATATATATATATATATATATATATATATATATATATATATATATATATGTATATGATCTTTTTTTTCAGCTGAACATTCATGTAGATGTAGCAAGTATGGTTCTTTTGTATATCATTGCTATTAGCTGTCTATTCGGAATGAACCAAACAGTCGTAGCTAAGGTAATTCGTTTCAACAAAACAGCATACTTACAGTGTATGAGTTATGAATGCATTGTTTATTATGCATTTCCAACGTATAGAACTATACAGAATTTCGCAAATAAAAGAAACAAAAGAAACCCCTTTCATTACTAATATTTTTGTACTGTGAACGTTTTAGCCTACAGAACGCGATAAAAAAGCAAAAGAATAATTAACAGAAAAATCGATGTTAAGTTACTAGAATTGGATATAGAATTTGTTTTGTTATCAAAACAACCATTTACCTTTATAATCAATTTTCAGTCGTAGTAAACACAATTTAAAAAAAAAAAAACAGTTCACCAAATGATGAAATTATTTCGACTATCAAATTATTCAAGAGTTCTACGCAACAATATATTCAAGAAGTGGTGGAAATTGGATGTGGATACATAAGATGCCCAATGAACATTTGGATATTTTGAAAACACAAGATTTTGCCAGCTCTAAAACTTACGACTTTTCAACTTTATACAGACTATTCCCTTCAATAAATCACAATAAGTCTAGACTTTTTGATATCATTGGTTTTTTCAATAAAAATGGAGCTCGTAGATTTACTTACCTTGTCATAGGTAATTTGCAAAATTTATTAAAAAAAAAAAAACATTTTGATTGTACACACATGTACTCTGGTGTCGACTTCAAAAGGATGCCTGAGTTTCTGTTTCACAATATCTACGTTACTTTGGGAGACAAGGTCTTTCAACAACTAATTGGAATTTTCAAAGGTATCAATTGCTCCCCTTTATTAGCAGACCTATTTTTGTATTCATATTAAGCAGAATTTGTGCAAAGTATTATGCTTAAAAACAAGAAAACGCTTGCTATGGCCTTCAAATCGACATTAATATATATCGACGACGTTTTGTCAATTAACAATAAAAGCAATTTCCATTTCTATGACGATACGATGGATCCTAGTGAGTTTGAGATAAAAGATACCACAGAAGTAGACACTTCTGTTTCATTAATTTACCTTAAAAAGACATTATTGGTGATCTATTTACCAAGCTCTATGATAAACGCAATGACTTTACTGTTTTTTATAGCCAGCTTCCCTTTCGCTATGTAATTCATCACCTGCATACAGAGTTTATGTATCTCAGTTGCTTCAATACACAAGAGCATGGAATCGTTAATTCCATATGTTCCATCCATGCGCCGCAAGAGCGTTTGCAGACATCAGTTGCAATTAACATTATTCCAATAGCACTTTCCCTGTATATGAAACAAACAATAAAGATCATCGATATATCTACGTTTTATAATTCACGAAGCTCTGAAATATGTTTAATATTTTTATCTTCTTTTTTTAATATAGCCATTGGATCAAGATGGGTGCTTAACAGCAAAGATAGAAAAAGTAGACCAGTGCCCCCATTCAAAACATGATTGGGAATTACAATCAAAAATAAAGATGTGTTCAAACATAATCTTACCATGCCTCAACCATAACTTAAAGTATCACTGTCTGATCAATACTTGGCGAAATGAGACGTTCTCCATTTGTGCAATACCAGATTATATTATTGGTATGTTTTTCTTCATAATCTAACTATTATTTAAATTTCATTGTCCTAAAGATAAAATTATGTTGTGCAGATTCATCTCTGCAGCAATACATTTAGTTTTTATGTTGTTTTTTTCCTAGAAAAATATAAGTTATTATTTAACCAAACTGAAAATTAAAATTATTTAAAAGTCTTGTAAAGTTTTTGAAGTGAAGTCAATTCTTTTCCTGACTTATTACCGGTAAAAGGAAGCACGGGAATGCAATATTAATAATTATTTAAATCTGAGTTGTTTATCAATTGCAAAGCTATTGGAGGAACAATTATGAATGCTTTTAAAAGGTTACCATTGCGCTGAATTCAATGTAAAGGGAAGCAGATTGCAGCCAAATTACTATACGGATTGCAAAAACTTTTCTGTATCATGCCCATTCAAGTATCTCTCAACACAAGCTTTTAAATGTAAGTATTCTTTTGATAGATTAAAAACACAATTTTAAATATTTTTCACTATAGAAATCAACGGAAAACTAAAAATATTTTTTAAACATGTTTTCCCTGTGACACAAGAATTCCTTTTTGTATGTTATATGAACTATTATTTTACAAATTCCAACAAAAGCTTTTTGTGTGTCACAGGGGTGGGGGGGGGGGGGTATGTTTATTAACTAAAAAGCCACAAAAATGCTTATTGTTCACCAATTTCAAAGCGATTAACAATAAACATTACAGTTCATTTATCTATATCTATGTTTAATTTCTTTGCCTAAAACATAAAGGAGGATATGAGGAACATTTAATCATATCCAACACTATTTCAAAATATTGAGATACCTGAAAGTCTGATTTCAATCAAAAATAGCGTCTACCTCTTTTTTTCGCAAAAGCTATGGATAATTTACTATTTCATTAAATACCACTGAACTAAAAGAGGAATTTATGGCCAAATTGAAATTTATATTGAATTAAATGGTTTTCAAATTGTATGTGGGAATCGAGAGTTAGCGTGTTTATTTCCTTCCAAAGATCATTCTTAAAAATAGTGAACTGGTTTGATTTTTTTTTTCGATTCGAAATTCATCAGAATTGCTAAAGCGAATTAGTCTATCTTAAAGAAATTCAATCTATGGATGTGACGAATCATTGATATACATGTAGCAGGATACAAATCAATTCTTTAGAACTTCTTATAGTTTTACTTGAGTGAAATTATTATACAGACCTGATTAATATTAATAGATCAGGAGTGTTACAATTTGGTAAACAACAAAGAAACCTCAGATTCTCTTAAAAAGACAAACAGACACGGAAACCCTGACAGCCAAAACAAAAGTCAAAAGTATGTTGAATTTAGAATCATCTAATTGTTTATTCAATACTTAATATTTATCGAACTTTTCTGAAACGAATGTGTATCGTTTTATCTTTCTGAATTCACTTTTTCCTGCTTTATTTTCAGGTTGCCATCCTACGATGCGATTTTTTTTCTTGTCTTACTATTTTTTGCCTTGATATGGAATGTGTGAATTTTAACGAGACCTGGCAGCGACATGTGGTTGTTTATTCCCACTTACAGACCTACAGATATATATTTATTTGATGTCTTTGTGTGGGGTTGTAAATTTCAACGAGATATAATTTCTAAGTATTTATACTAATTAACACTTAAGATGAATTTTTAATTTTGTTTTAATCTTTACAAAAGAAAAGATTTTTTTAAATGAGGGAAGTTATATTTTACCCTTGAAAACAAGAAGACAAGACTAAGTAAAGGATATATACGCTGAATATTGATTTACATGTACATGCATTTTTTTCTTTTCATTTATCGCTTTTGTTTGTGATAAGTATATCAAAAAAATACTTACTAGGTAATTTATCCTTACATAGATATCAAAATGTCTTATTTTTTGTTATTGTAAAGCCAAAGATTTTATTTTTTATCATCATGTGGTTATTAGAATTTAATCAGAATGGCCCTGCAGTAAATAACGTGTTTGAAATCACCTAAATGAGTCACCTTGACATTATGAATTCGAAAATTTTAATTTTTTTTTTTGTTAAACTTATATGAAAAAAACTTTCTTTCACGAAGTTTGTCAATAACTATTAAAAACAAATAATTCAGAAATGTACTACACTGTAAGTGTGCGTAACGTTGTCAATGAATTATTTCATTTGACTATTATGTTTATCTTATAATACAATTTTAGAATAGGAAAATAATAATCCTGAAAAGAAGGCGCAACATCTGTATTTTAAAAGAAGACAGAGTTATTCTTTTTTCTCACAACACTTGTGGATCGCTGAGATCTATGAAAATTATTTCAAAATTATTTGACGGGTTATTTTACTGCTGAAATAAAAATCGGTAGTTTTGGGTCTATCTTTTTTTTTTCAACGGAAGTTTTGAGAGCATTGCCGAATTTATGGTTAATTTAAGCACATAAATAAAGTCATATGATTTTTCTCGCAATATTTCTTGAATAAAGGCCTGTTCTAGCTAATAGTACACTATTAGTTGCATTTCCACCATGTACATGCTATACTTATTAAACTCCTGGAAAAGTTACATGTGTACTTGTTCGATAGCAGGGTCAATTGTATTAATTGTTATTTAAGTATAAAATGATTTCTTATAAGTGTTGAACTCACCATAAATGTGTATTTCTATGTATTTTTTAAACAGAATTATCGTAAAGCGGAGAATACAAAGTCATATCTGTAAATAAAAACAGAAATTTACTTCAATCCCGATGTAAATTAAATGACAACCCTTTCGCAGATCTTTAACTTACCAACAAGGGAATACACATAATTGCGATATTGCAACCTCTCAAACTTCGTTTGGAAGGGATAGTAAAATATATGTAAAATATATTGATCTATGTAACTTTTGCAGAAGTGAACGTAGAAGATTAGAGCATTTATTAAATTTAGTTAATTCGTTTTAAGTTATGATGTATGCTTGGTTCAATGCCTTTTTTCATACACTAGTGTAACTGTTTAAAAAAAACGTTTTGTTGTACTGAAAGGGGGGGGGGGTATTAAGAGTAATTATTTTTCTTTTAAAATTGATGTTTTGGAAATAAATTAGTTTAATACATTTAAAATTATTTGTATCAATGTGTGTAAAAGTTGATCACTGAAAAAAATATTGTAAACGTGCACCTTAGCTTATTTAGGCGAAAAAAGAAAGAAAACTCTTATAGAACTTAATGGATACGACTATGTATGAATAGGATAATGTGTTGTCAATATCTCTCATATTGTAATTGGATATATATTTGTCTTTTAAGTAGGTAATTGCGAATGATGTGTACTTGAAATGTATTTGAACTGTATACAGGCACGTGGGAACTGGGGAGGGGGGTGGGGTGGGGGGGGGCCTTGCTCCCCACTTTTTCCACAAACGTACTTATAGTCTAGTTAGCCCCCCCCCCCCACTATCACTGATGTATGGAAAATGTAGTGTAAAATAATTGGTACTGAAGGTAGCTGATAACGAAAAATAAATGCCCTCTACACACCCCCTCCCCCCACGAAATAGGATTTTCGACATTGGGCGACTTTGGTCCTGTTTTTGCTTGCCAACCTATTTCAGGTAAGTAAAAAAACATCTTTGGCTGCCCCCCTTTCAAAAACAATGCTACGTGCCTAGTATATATAGAGGGTCATATGCATGAAAAAAAATCTGGAATATGTACGGTATTTTTTTAAAAACATTTCAGAATATTGAATACTAGTATCATCTTTATGCATTTTGTTTTCATTTGGATTTTCATCAATGAAAAAATAAGCTGTAGGTTGTATGCATCAGAAGATATCAAAACTAAGAGCCTAGGTTATAGGTAGATATTACTGTCTATAACTGGTGCATTGAAAGCTTGTGAATAAGAAAATGGGACTTAATATCATGTATGTTTGGAGTATTGCTGTTAGTTTGTACTTTTCATTTCTAAATATTATTCTTCATATATTGTTAAGTTAAAAACTGTAGTATTGGAATTTAATGGCAATTCCTGTTTCGTTCATCCTTTTTGCATTTTTTTTTTACTGAAATCGAATTCCTTGAATATGCCCAATTTTTTTTAGGTTAAACTAATGCAATTTCATTGAGTTATTATTTTCTTGTTAGTTTGAAAAGCGGCAGCAAGAGTTATCCCTCCTTTTCCCCATCATTTTTTTTCTTTTCAGAATAAGTATATTAGTGATTGAGAGTTTATTTGAAAACCGTATACGCCCTTGAATAGAAACTGCGAGTGTACATTTCAATAAAGTGTGTAAATATAATCTGAGTAAACTAATTATTTACTTGATTAAAACTTTGAAAACGCAAAGCACTCTTTTTTTTTATTTTGAGCCACTATAATATGAATTCACTGTATACCTAAGATAACAAAAAAAAAAAACGCAAGCAGGTGAGTAGAGATGCATTGAGTGGACATGCTAACTACACTGTCATAAAGAATTATCTTGGCTTAATTAACTAAGTATATTAATTTGCCAAAGAGAGATAAAAAAAAAAAACTTTGCGTTGACCCTTATTTGATTTTGATTCATTCCACGGCAATTGTTTTCATGGGTCTCTGTGTTCCCTAAATTCCTAATAGTCAATATACAATGCAACTGTCTGGACGGAATATGTTTTTTCTTATCTTTGCATTTCATTTTTTGGAATGTTAAGAGACAAAGTAGAACAAATACATGAATTTTAATATAGGTTATATTAGAGCAATACCAGAGAAAAAAATACCGATCAAATCTCGAATATTTGGACATTAATATGCATTATAAGTAAGCTAACTTTCACAATCTGGGCAGCATGGTACACTGATGTATTCATTTTCATGTGAAACTTTCGTAGTAGTTTTTAACTGATTTTCGTCAGATACCTCCTTTACATCCGTATAGCAGTCGAGTTCATATTGGGAACATTGACTCATGTTGTAAATTGTTTCTTCTTGTCCCAAGGGTTTAATTGTGCATAGATGCAATTGGGTTTTGCCATCAATCGATTCACCTTTCCTGTTTTGTTCCCGTTTTTCTTTATCGACCTCAGTGTTTGAAAAACAACTATTTTTGGTGTCTGTATTGCCCTTGTCTGTTGTAATTTCCAAGAAGCAGGAATTGTTTTCTGTGCAATGTGATATTATGATTTTCGTATTTCCTCTGCATGTATTTTTAACAGCATCTTTTGATTCAATCAATGCACATTTTCGTTCTTTCTCATTGAAAATTGCATAATTTCTTTTAGCACGACGTTTACATATAAAAACATTGATTACTGTGAACAAAATGAGTACAAGTAGTACCCCAGCAATATAAAGAAGGAAATCGCGAAGGGAAAACGAAATAATTTGATTTACCGGCGAGGGAGATCGCTGGAGACTTTTCAAAGACAATTCGTTTTCTGTAGATGATGTCGTAACAATAGTGAAGAATTCAAAGGTGTCTGTTGATGACTGATCCGATGATGCATGGATATTTGTTGTGTTGACTGAAAAAAAGAATAAATACCATAGACAACAGGCCACAAAATCCTAAAGTGCAAACATAGATTAAACAAAATCTTGTTTCTGAAAATCTTTGAGCTTTATTTTTCATGTGAAAAAAAAACTATATTTGGATTATATTTAAATACAAACAAACTTTTTGATATTGTTTTGTAATCAGAATTATTTCAGAATTTTCATTCAATTGAAATCTTGACATACACTTTTTCAACGACTATGATAAGTCCGTGAAAATGATAAGATATATGTGTATCAACTGTTAAATATAAAATATACCTAAACAACCCGTGATAAAGTTGCATGTCTGTTGTTCACATTGGCATTCTTCATCACAATCTGTTCCGTAATGTGGATATGGACATGACATATTACAGTAAAGGTCGTAATACCCTGTTCTACACTCTGAAAAAGGAAGATTAATAAAGAATAATAAAAAAATGTTGAAATAAATTAGGTGTTTTCTACAGCCTTTCCGGTATTGCTAAGGGAGAACTTTTGAATAGAAAAAACAAGACTGTTTTGAAATTTATAGTGATTTGTTTTTTTTCAAGTGACATTGTTTTTAAAATCTAATATGTTCTTTTTTTCTTTTACTTTGTTCGATACTATTTAATACAGCATTAGCTTATACAGGTAAAAAGTACATGTATATATTATACATGTATGTTCATAAAATTAATATAGAGGTTAAAGTCTGTTATTATTATACATGTATGTAAGAAATATTTTATATGCGTAAAGAGCAATTGTCCACTTTGTTGGTAACCTTTAATGTTAATATTAGCCACAATTTTTGTTTATTGATCAAAAGCTTTTGCTTGATCACTAAAAAAACAACTTCAATATACATTTTTGTCTTTTGTCGTTTTTACACAGCAGTTTGGAAAAGAGGAGGAATAAAAAGTATTTACTTTTACAGCCCTGTAGGTCTTCATCCCATGTATAGCCGAAGCAGCATTCATTTTCCCTTGTGAAAAAAATGGATAAATAGTTCAAATGGCTTCAAATATTCAGAGCATGAAATTTAAATATGAACTTCAAGTACATGCATATATGGTGATAACGAAAAAAAAAATAAATTCTGATATTGACAGGTTTGGTTTCATGTTTCCGGATTCTGATATAAAATAAGAAGGTTATATTTACGTGTAAATGCAATTAAAAATGCAAATGACATAATTGTACATGAGCAGTATCATGTACAGTGTAATTGGGAATATGTATAGTTAAGATCAATAAGGAACATAAGTCAACAGACACATATTACATCAGGCGTAATTTGTTAATTCCTTTAAGTAAGGATATGGAGATAACGAATAGTATTTAATCTCAAAGTCCATTAAACAATATGCAAAATCAGAGCAGAGCAAACACGGACCTCCGAAACAATCGAGGTGGGATCAGGTGCAATGGATAAGTGAGCATCCCCTGGTCACTGCCGCCGTGTGCTCGTTGTCATGATCAGGAAATTACGGAAAAAATCTGTCGTCAATTCGGGGTATAAATAAATAATGGACTAACGATTGGTATGAAAAATGTCAGTCAGCATTTAAGTCAATAAATTGTATTTGCTGACAAGGTAATTGTATCGACAAGGTGATTGTATGAAGTTTCATCGAGATTTTTTTTTCAATCATTATATGATTGATTGTATATTGTTTAACGTCCCTCTCGAGAATTGTTCACTCATATGGAGACGCCACCACTTGCCGGTGGAGAGCTGCAAATTTTGTCCTATGCTCGGCACTCAGGACCATTGAACAGGGAGGGATCTTTTTCGTGCCAGCACCTACTGCGACACGGGACCTCGGTTTATACGGTTTCATCCGAAGGACCGGTCTCCACGTCCCACAGTGGGATTCGAACCCGCGACGTAAGGATTGACTCCTTACATCGCGACTCTAGAGCAGACGCTCTAACCACTGCGCCACGCGGGCGACTTCAATCATTTTAAAACCTGGAAATGATGACACTGAGCACTTTCTTTTCTTAAGAAACACTGAATGCTTGCTTCGTGATTGGGAGACCAGGGTAAGATTATTGTTCTCCCCGCATCGTCAGATCTGAGACGCGTAATCATAGGTTACGACTGTTCTATTGCAAACAGACTGGTATAAGAAAACAATGGCTATTCCCATGAGGCCTTAGATACCCATATAAAGGTAAGTAATTACAGGATAAGGAACTTTCTTTTCCCAATGGCCATGAAAGCCGAATATAGGTTTAACATTGATATCCTTCATCGGATTATATCTGAGCGTACCTAATATATCTCACACAGAATACAAAATAACAGTCAATTAATAAAAATATTGAGAAGATCTTAAAATGTTTTTCTTTAATGTTTTAATCAATTTATCTTAATTTTTTCACCCCCAGAATTGTTCTGTAGGTGTCAAATCATTGATTCCCTATATTAAGATTCTAAACCTACATGAAATACTTTCATTTTTATTTCATGACCGTTTTATTATTTTTTCTTGTTGCAAAACCCCAGAGTTTATTCATTTGTTAGAACGATCATTTCTGAAATGTCCGACAAAAATCCAGAAAATATTTAAGTGAATTATTCAACGGTATTAAGAACAACCAATAATTTGAAGGTTATTCATCTACAAGAACCAGATCAATTTCACAAATGGAAAGACTCCTTTAAAGAAAATATTTGAAACGTAGGTACGATAAGGCTTTCAAGAGAATATTTTAGTGTACTCTGTTCAAGCACTTCTCTGAACTACAAATGTATGACGTCATTATTGAAAAAGTCATTGCATACTTGAGCTGTAATGAGGAGAGAGTGTCATAAACTTGACACCTTATTTCAATATGCATATAAAGATGCAGAATGCTAGCTAAAAATAAACGTGTTTTTATCATTTTTTCAAAAATCTAATATATCTGTACAACTTAGATAACTTTGCTTTGTTAGTCTCGTTAAAGAATCTATGTGTTCAAACTACGTACAAAAATATACGCTTGACATTTACACTTTTTTATACCAGTGGACAGAGGCAGAATTCATAATACTGTAAATAACTTTTTAATCGCGAGAACTTTATTTTCGCGTAATTACGCGAGACAGTGTACTCGCGAAAATTTAATGCTCGCGTATAATAGTATTCCTTAAGAATATATAAAGCAATAACCACAACTCGCGAAAATTTTGTCTCGCTAATAAAGAGTCAATGACGATCTCGCGAAAATAATGTGTCGCGAAAATTTAGTGATCTACAGTATGTATATAAAAGAGCCTGGCTCAAGTTATTAATAAGGATTTATTTAATATTTTTTGTGGAAATATGTAAGAGGGGTTTCCCCTCTAACTGATAAAATCAACTTTGCAATGCAGTGTTACGTTTTAAATGCATTTTTTAGCTCCGGGAAGCCTTAACAGTACTGCGAAAGGAAGGAGGAAAAAATGATATGAGATTGATAGAAGATATGTTGGACTCCGATCAATAGCAAAAGAGGAAAAACATTTATCTTTATGAAAAAAAAAATAATCAGACTCTTGGAAAGCATATGCATATTTTTGTTCTCTCAAATGTATGCAATTTAGATTCAATCCATTTCATTGCGTTCCTAATACATGCATTATCACATTAAGACATTTACACTGTATTTGTAGACCAGAAATTTGAGACTTCTCTTTCAATACTTTTTTTTTTAAACTGAATAAAATGCATCATGATAAAATAAACTTGTTTTTTTCAATGTCCCTGTCAAGAGTTCCATATGCTTCGCATGAAAATCTTTTTTTCCTTAGTAATAATTACTCCGGAAAAAAAGAAAATCTTATACAGCACACAAACCAATATTTTTGGTCATATAGATTCCTTACTTTTTGCGAGTACTTTTTATCGCGAACTGGGTCTTGAAATCACGTAAAGACGCGAGAATTATAATTCGCGAATGACGTCATTATTGAAAATGACGCCAAGTGATTGCATACTTGAGCTGTAATGATGGAGAGAGTGTCATAGATTTCAGCACCATAGAAATAAAAGCGAGTAACATTTTTTTCCGAGTGACGCTTCTCGCGAAATTACGCGCAAATTAATTCCTCGTGTATAATTAGGAATCTACAGTATTATTTTATTTTCCTACAGATATAGAAAGTTTGTTGTTACTGAAGTAGAGGAGTTACATTTGTAAGATTTCACTCATCCTTGTTATACATACATTGGCATTTTTATTTTATAATTTTTTTGGGTAAAGTAATCTAGCGTCCTCTTAAAACTGTGATAAATTCTTTAAAGTCATCATTTGTTTTTTACTTTTTAATTGTGATTTCAGTCAGCAAATATAAACGCTATTTGTTTATTTTGTAATGTCAAAATATGCCACAAAATGTCTCATATAATTAAAAAAAACTGAATGTCCAAAAGGAAATTGATAACGATGTTCATAACAGAATTACACAGAATTCAAAAGAATCTGAATAAATGACAACATTGTATATCATGAGAGATAAAACAATGTAGATAACATTAAAGATCAGGTAATTTGGTGTAATCCGTATGATAGATCGATTGGTGCTCTATACTTTTCTCTCATCATATTCAACCCTCATGAAATAATAAACTTATGAAGAGCAAAGACTGGTCCAGTTACATAGTGCATTGCAATTTATTTATTCTTCATACTTTTTTTTGTTTTTGTTTTCCTGTGTTGGGGATGAAATACGTTTAATTTCATTTGTCTATTAATTGTTTTTATCTTGTTTAACGTGCCTTAGTAAATTTTTCACTAATATAAAGACGTCTTCATTTGTCAGTGGAAGGCAAGAAATATTAGCCATTGTTCGGAACTCAGAGCCATTGAACAGGAAGGAATCGTTTTGGTGCCAACAACTTCTGCAGCACGGAAATTGGTTTTAACAGTTTCATCGAATGAACTGCTATTCATGTCCTGAAGTGGATTCTAACCTGCGACGAATGAATCCCTAACTCTGGACTAGACGCTGTAACCACTGCGCTACGGGCTCGACGGATTTGCTTATAATATGTGATAATAATTTTGTTTGATGCTCGTACAAAACTGGATATTTAATGAAAAACAACCATGTAGTATATATGTCAAAAACAAAAGATTGATTAATATTTTATAATGAAGATGTGAATTATGTCAATTCCATTAAAAATAAGTTCTTACCCGTCACATATCCGAGGCTTCAGCGTTGTACTATTTACTGTCAATGTTTGTAAATATAGCATAAAAATAAAAACAATAAAAACACGTGTACATGCTGTCATTTCTCTCTACTCTCTGGCATTGGTGTTTACTGAAAATTTTATGTTTCATGGAGATATACAAAAAAGGTCAGATTATAAATGGGTCATTAAAATTTGCATTTCCTTTATTCGGGGAAGTATTTTTCTTCGTTGGAGCCATTTTATATTGACTATTCACTAAGTATTACAGTATCACCCCTGTTTTGCCTTGTTAGTCTACACGTCTTAACCCTTTTCGTTTCAACATTGACCTTCTTCAAGACTTCCATTTTACATCAAAAACAATGAAAATATCCATTATTACATCAATTATGGTACGACCAGATGGACGAAGACACAGTCTATTTAAAGAATCTCTTTTCCTCTATTTTATTTTTAAAGCTTAAGATTTTTAAAGAAATGGGCACCACGCATTTTATTTATTCATTTATTTTTTTGGTTTGGTGTAAACAAATTGAGGATGACTCCGAACTGGAGTATAGAAAAGCGCAAGGGATGAACCTTCTCGAGTCAAGTGATGTAAGAGGTGGAACATTGTGTTTTAGCAGTTGCTTGACATTATAAAGTTTCTAATTTTCCGTGAGAAATTGATAGAATTTTGCAACTTTAAACGCATCAAATGTAACACTTTTGATATTAGTGATTCCATTTTATCCCCAATTATGTTTTTGTGAAGATCAGTACACAATATTTAATTTTTGGAGTTTTGGTGTAAGTACATATTATGTTAAAAACGATGGAATTAGTTTTCATTTTATGAACTTTTCATGTCACCAAGAGGGAAAACATTGTTTTTGATTAAAAAATGCGGAATAGTAGAAACTGGACAATTAAAAGAAACAACATTGACTTTAGTGCATTGGTCTCATTTTTCTTTTCTAAAAGAATGCGAAAGGAATGAAATAAAAACTAATGATAATATGACCTGAATAATCATAAAAGATGCATTCATCTTTGCTTTTCATTATATATTTTTTTTAGTTAAAGTCCTACACGCTCTATGAACCCCGAATTTTGTGTGAAACAAAATGATAAATGATTTGAAACACATGAAGTGTAATGAGAAATACTTTCCACAAAATTTCACTACAGACGTGGTTGTAAAAACAAAACAATTAAGCAATATCTGGCAGTTAAGAATTCAGTCTCTTCATGAATATTGATGAAGGAAGTGCTTAAATAGTAGGCCTATATATAGAGACGCATGTCAACGGGAAAACACAGACGAGCTACATTGTAGGCATGTTGCATTTCGACATTAATTATTAATAAAAGGTTAATATGTGTCATAACAGAGTAGATGGTTGATACTGATTACATTAAAATATAAATATCATTAAGTGTAAGATGCTTGTCATCAACGTCAAAAGTGAGTAGTATATCAAACGACCTACCTTATTTTCTTCACGGCATGTTTGTTTATCAATCTAAAAGTAGCGACGGCGTCACGTAAAAGATTTATTTAAAAATAGCTACATAGTATTGTATTTCTCTCCTAGCAGGAATGTAAATAATTATAAATTGATAAATTTATAACGCGTTTAATTCTAAAAATGTAATTAACAGTACTTTCGCAACTTTTATTGATAAACAAAATATGTAAATTTCCAATCTTGTTTAAACTGGTGCAACTTATAGAGTGTATACTTTTAACAGATGCCAAGAGTAGAATTTCTCAAGTCTCTATGTTTTTATTGTTTATTTTTATAAATAATTTACAGATTCTTTATTCTTATTTGTATTGCTGTCCTCTGCTATCTGTCATAGTTAAATGTTACAGAAGACTAGTATAAAATTACAAATTTGGAGGTCTGAGCCTCAGTTTTGGCGTTTTCATGGGTCTTAATTGCGTTGAGTGATTGAAATTTTTACAATTTACCATTAGAACAGTTATATGTTTGACATTTTCAAAAAGTATGAAAGAGAGTACTAAAACTAATGTCGAGTGCAACAGAAACATCTGTAAAACTTATGTCTCTCACTGCTATTCTATGTATACACATAATAACTCATTAAGTCTTGACAGATTAAAGCAGGTGTCAGTGCCTAAGATTCAAATTGCTTAAAACTTCACTTGACCCTGCATTCTTTGCACTTTGTAACACTACATATAGGAGACTCCATTTCCAGCATTTTACATCAAGGAATATTATTTTTGTACCTATTAGCAAAAATCATTATTATTAATTACATCGGATAAATAGAATATTATACTTTTTTCTATTAAAACTTTTTTTCCAAATATATATGCAAATATGTGTGCAAAACATGTTCATAAAACAACGAGTAAACCTACCGACACTTGACTTTAATGATTGTGTTCAAGTGTGCAGCTAGATTGTGTATTTTAACGTTAAAGGGGTAGACCCACAATCAAAGAGCTCATGACAATATACATATGTACATGTACGTCATTCTTCATTTTCATCATCCTAACTCAATTCAGACACATTGAATAAGCTTTCATCACATAAACGGACTTTATCCTTGTCTCCTTTAACATAGTAATATCTGTGAATCCACAATATAAGTTTGTTTAACATTATGTCTAAGTCATTGAATCAAGTTTTTAAGAATAAGTTTTAAGTCTAAAATCATATAAACAGTGACTGATCTCATAAATTGTTTGAGTAATACAATGGGCCAAAATGCAGTATCACAAGACTTTTCCTTTGAAATCTAGAAAAAAAAAATTAGCCTTGCCCATCAAATGAGGGACTAAGAGGAAACAAAATTCTTTCATAAATAGCTCTTTCACAGCATCATATAAATGAAAAGAGTAGTAAAATCTAATGAGAAAAATCTCTATCTCATTATCTTTATAACATAAATCATAGACAAAATTATATCTCATCTTGATGAAAAATTGGAGGTAAGTCATACTCCTTGCTCGCAAATAAATTTAATTTAGTTTTAATTTTTGTCATTTTAGTAAATATATAAAATAAAACTGTACACTTTTTAGTACGTACGCATAACCATAGAAATTGGAATGAGGTGAGCAGTGGTGGTACCCCGAATACCACCACTGGTATTAGTTTAACATTAAATAATCGAAATTTACATCTCTCTCTCTCTCTCTCTCTCTCTCTCTTGTTCTTTTTTTTACTTCGACATTTTAAAATGTTTTTCACTTAACTCATTTATTTAGGAATAGACTCCTACACATCAGTTTAAGCTAGCCATTGTCACAAAGGCACAGTTTCTTGTCTGTCCAATTTTCTGTTGATTATCATCAAGTGATTCGATGTAAGGATTACCGTGATAACGCAGCATCAAAAGAAACGAATGTGCATTTTCTATTGCAAAATTCATTGAGTTTTATTATCTGATAATCAAAAATGACAAAAAATAATATCTGACAATCTTGTGAATATGTTAATAATAACTAACACTGGAAACACCTGTACTAAATATATTCCAATATATAATATTATCTTTTTATAACCTCTATGAAATGCTAGTGTTGTTTGCTTCCGCGCTTTTTTAAGACTATCTGGACGTTAGAGTGAATTTACTAGGTAAGATGTAATTATTGGTATGCGTTTGAAAACAATTATTATACCTTTTAGAATTTCAAATATATTTTAATCATCCCCCAGAGCCTCAGAAGAATACTCTGTCCTTCAAAAATAACGAAATCTATAAAATCCGTGACAAAGTGTAAAGATCCGCAATGTGGCACATGTTCTGTTTTAAGAGAAGGAACGTCATTTACCTTCAAAGAAAACGATTTCTTTATTAATTCAAACATAACATGTGAGTCCCAAAATTTAATATATGTTATTACTTGCGGAGGATGTAACCGATTTTCTCTCTCTCTCTCTCTCTCTCTCTCTCTCTCTCTCTCTCTCTCTCTCTCTCTCTCTCTCT